>NW_026867617.1:479924-570582 GCF_020745735.1 Hemiscyllium ocellatum
GTGAAGAGCAGGGCAGCGAAGGGATGAATTCAAATAGAGTTAGCGGGGAAAAGAAAGCACTCCACAACCTGCGGCGCCCACCTCTCCTTGAACAAATCCAGGTGTTGGTGACACTTCATTTTTTGTAGTTTTTTACTTTTTTTTCCGCAGCACCCATATCGTGTGTGTCCAGGTGTGAGACACAGTGAGAGACACAAGGTGCACGAATCTTTATTCAATTTCCACTCCAGGTAGATAGGAAAAACACCCGAGTGGCCAGTTACAATCACTGCCCTTCACAAAGGGGCAATGTGGTGCGATCAAATTGTGAATGGGGAGGTCAGGGATTAAATCAAAATAGAGTTGGAGGGGGTAATAATGCACATCAGTCCCTGCAGTGCGCACCTCCCCCTGAAAAACTCCAGGGTGTCGGTGACACGTCTTATTATTTTGTTGTTTTTTTTTCTAAACCCCACACTACCGCCTAACTGCGGTAGTGCTTATTTTTCCCCAGCACCCATGGTGTGTGAGTGTGTAGGTGTGAGATACAGTGAGAGACACAAAGTGCACGAATCTTTATTCAGTTTCCACTAACAGAAGATTGGAAAACACCCGGGTGACCATTGACAAGCAATGCCCCTTCGCATCAAAGGGCCATGCTGTGTGGACACATCTTTTTATTTTTTCTTTTTTTTTCCCTTCCAGAGGAAAAAGGGAAGCAGAAACTAACAGTAACATACTGACTGTTACATCAGCCAGCATAGAGTCAATCCCCTAAACTGAGAAGGCTCTGAATCTCCTGTTTAATTTTTTTCTCTTTTTTTTCTTTTTCTTTCCTAATTAACCCCCACACTACCGCCTAACTGCGGTAGTGCTTATTTTCCCCAGCACCCATGGTGTGTGTGTGTGTGTAGTTGTGAGACACAGTGAGAGACGCAAAGTGCACAAATCTTTATTCAATATCCACCACCAGGAAAAGTAGGAAAGCACACGAGTGGCCTGTGACAAGCATTGCCCTTAATCTCCTGTTTATTTTTGTTTTCTTTTTTCTTTTTTTCTTTTTTTTCCCCACACTACCGCCTGACTGCGGTAGTGCTTATTATTTTTAACCCCAGCACCCATGGTGTGTGTGCGCAGGTGTGAGACACAGTGAGAGACAAGGTGTACAAATCTTTATTCAATTTCCACCACCAGAAAAGTAGGAAAACACCCGAGTAGTCTGTGTCAAGCAGTGCCCTTCACATCAAAGGGCAATGCTGTTTAATCAAAACAGCGAAGGGGAGGGCAGGGACTAAATCAAAATAGAGTTGGAGTGGGTAATAATGCACTCCAGTCCCTGCAGTGCCCACTCCCCCTGAAAAACACCAGGGTGTCGGTGACACGTCTTATTATTTTGTTGTTTTTTTTCTAAACCCCACACTACCGCCTAACTGCGTTAGTGCATATTTTTCCCCAGCACCCATGGTGTGTGAGTGTGTAGGTGAGTGAGATACAGTGAGAGACGCAAAGTGCACGAATCTTTATTCAGTTTCCACTAACAGGAAGATTGGAAAACACCCGGTGTGACCATTGACAAGCAATGCCCTTCGCATCAAAGGGCCATTGCTGTGTGACACTTCTTTTTAATCTGTCAGCCAGGGCTCCCTGGTCGGACCAGGTTAACAGTTGTAATCAGGGAAATAATTCCACGAGGTCCATTTGGTTGTCAACTTTACAGTCGCTACACTTAGGTTCTCAGGACATAACTTGCAATTTTGCAGATGCCACACGAATTGACAGTGCAGTGAAAAGGGAAAGGAATCGTAGGACACTTCAGGATGATAGAGACAGAAGCTGTTCAAAGTTTTTCTGAGGATGAAAGTGCTCCACATTGTTCCTGATGTTTTCTTTTACTCTCAGTACAGCAGTTATAACAATATTTCTAAGAGATGGACAGAGTGTGCGAGAGAGAAAAAAGTGCACGAGTGAGAGAAATATAAAGAGAGATACTTCAAATCATAGTCTTTGACACTTATCCCTCAGTTCTCTTCTGAATGTTTCTGAACGTGGAAAGAGATGTGTCATCAACAAGGTGTGGTGGTGAAGGTGGAAATCATCGAGATTCAATACGAGGTGTCCTGGCCCATGTTTGACCTGATGCAATAAAATGTTTTGGGCAGGTGCCAACGTTAAATATTGAATAACAAGTCTTTCCAAATCTATTCCATAATGCTATACCCAGCCAAGGTGTTACAGGAGAGCGACAACATTGGGATTAATCTGACAATGAAGTAAATTTTCCAACTATGTCCAAACGTATAATCGGAGCGAAAACCGCAAACTCGCCATTTGCCACCTTACCTGTCTACTTTCCGTGATGACCAAAGTGACAGAAAAGATCACTATACAGCAGCACTGGCAAAGCTCTAATATGTTCAATGTGGTCTGGATTGTTTTAGACAGTGCCAATTTGTTTCGCGACCTTATCAAAATATCTTTACACACATAGCAAAAAAAGGGAAACTCCAAGGTGAAGTGAGAGTAACTGCACTTAAAGGTCACATTCAACCGGTTATTGCGTCCAGAAGCACTACGCTCATTAGGGTCATGTCCGTGTTCCAACCACTTTCAGTTGCTTCATGAATGACACTTATTCCAACATATGTTTGGAAGTACAATACTCACTAACAATTGTAAACTGTTCATCTCCATCTAAGACTCGTCATTTCTTGAATCAATCCATGCCCACATGGTGCAAAGCCTGGAACATATCCTGACTTGTGCAGAAAAATGTCAAGTCATATTCAATGACTGTGTCGAGCAACAGACATGCTAATTGTTCATCCTTGTTCTTATTCGTCATTTTTGATATTAAGTTTCTTATTACCAGCATCTTGGCAGTTACCATTGACCAGAAACTGAACAGGGGCATTGATGCAAATACAGTGTCTCCAAGAGCAATACAAATGCTAGAAAATGTACAGAGACCAACCAACCTTCAGACCATCAGATCTCCAGTTGCCTGGATGAATGATTTCCAACAACATTCAACAGATTTGATACTATCCATTCAAAGCAGCCCACATGATTGGCACCATATTGATAAACATGCACTCTTTCGAAAATCAAAGCTCACAGCATCATGTGGGATCTCCTGCGGGTTCTCAATTCACGTATCGTTGTATTCTGTGCAGTTTACTTTGTTTTTATTTTTTTCCATTGCTGGTGCACTCAGACTTTCCAAGGGCGAAGGTATTGAACACGGATGGAGTTACAAAGTGAACTTGATAACGAGTAGTTGTGCAAGTGAGGAACTTTAGAGGGCACAGTTAAATGTAGTGAAGCTGCTCAGGGTAGATAAATAGACATGAAGATAGAGGGCAGGTGTAAAATTGTGAGACCGTATATTAACTGAATTAAATGTCTGATCCATGTCAGATTGAAATAAAGAGTTTTATCAGCCAGACGTCTTTTAAAACACATCAGTGATTTGTAAACAGAGCACAAATTGTATCATGAAGATGCAATACATGAATAACATAACCAACAATAACATAAAATCATGAATACTCATGATTGTGGAATCTCAGACAGAGGCACACACTCGATCGCATACTCTGTCTCTATCTCTCTCTCTCTCTCTCTCTCTCACACACACACACACACACACAACACACACACACAGAGAGAGAGAGCTAAACATTCACATGCGGACACACGCACAAAATCAGACTCGGGTGTATTTATGATATAAAAGAAGAACCTTTGCCCAGTGAATTGATTAGTTTGTTGAGTGAAAAAAAAGTTCGTAGACACAATGCTGATATCATCTCTAATTCTGTGTTTTGAATCTTATCGGCAATGCCCACAACAAATGTGTTTCCTTGTGTGGTCTTGACAGCATGCTCAAAAATTTGAGTATTGACAAGTTCTTTCAGACAGTCCTTCAGACGGACTGAAGAGGGTATTTCGGGAACAGGAAAAATCAGTGAGACCATTTTGTCACAGCGTTTTCGTACTCCCGAACAAAATCCCAGATAATAGAAGTACTCGTGACCTCGCCCCTGCTGAAATAAGCAAAAGTGAGGACGACAGATGCTGGAAACCAAAGTTTAGAATAGCATGGTGCTGGAAAATCATAGCAGGTCAGGCCGCATCCGAGGAGCAGAAAAATCGTTGTTTCGGGCAAAAGCCCTCATCAGTAATCCTGATGAAGGGTTTTTGCCCGAAACGTCGATTGTCATAATCCTCGGATGGTGCCTGACCTGCTGTACTTTTTCAGCACCATTCTGATCTAAAGCCTGCTCATTTAAGCCCAACAGTATCCTAAATAAAAGCCTGGTCTCCAGTTGTCTTGGATTTTCCATGTCATTGAGTTCAAACCTCCCTCAGTCAGGATCGTGTAGTGATTGGTGTGCAATTACGAGTCAATATCAATGGAATCCACAAACAGACACTCGCCCACCCTTTCCGAATTGTTATTGCTGTTTCATTAGGAATCTGATGGACAAAGGCAAAAACAATAGACCTGAATGGCACACTGCTGCTATCGCCCAACACTACGACATTGACATCACTGCCGTGAGACAGATATGGCTGGGAGGAAGAAGCCATCTTAAAAGCCAAGTTGGTGATTACACGTTTTCCTGGAAAAGCAAACATGGATGACCGCTTCTATGGGACCAGCTTCACTGTAATAAACAAACTACTCTGACACCTCAAAAAATCCCCAGTGAGGTAAATGAGTGCCTCGTGGCAAACTGACACACACTGGGCCCGATGCAGGACAGGGTTCTGGATGAGTGGTGCTGGAAGAGCACAGCAGTTCAGGCAGCATCCGAGGAAGAGTAAAATCGAAGTTTCGAGCAAAAGCCATGCAGGACATCACAGCCGTCACTGCTATCCCCTGATTCTCGCACAATGGACGAGACGAAAAGTCATTCTACTCCAGCCTCGAACTATTGGTATCCCGCTGAAGAAAGTTTATCTCAAACAGTGCCTCACAGTCAACCTGATATTATCCGCGTCATAGAGTGCCCACGACTCTGGTCAAGCCTAAATCTCTCCCCAGACAGCACCTGAGTAGTAAACCTCGGCCTACGGACCAGGAACCTTCAAGACAGCATTAGTGAGAATAAGCAGCAAATCCAGAATCTCCGAGATTGCAGACATGATTTGTTCATGAACGGGCAGCTCCACCAAATCCCTAAAGGAAACACGCTGGCACAAAACTGAAGGTGTAGCAAAGTACCCGTGACCTAAAGAACAGATGGAGAGAGTTAGCAGGAGATTCTTGTGTCACTGACAGACACAGTGAACGTGAATTCGTCAGCGCAATCGAAGCCATTGACAGTCTGAGTACTCAAGAAGCGACCTCACTCAGAGCCAAATGCAGACAGTCCATCATGAAAGACCCAAAGGCAGTTAGCTTTCCATGAAGAGACCACTTCGAGGACCACCTCCAGCAATTCCCAGCCTTCAGTACAAGTGCTCCTCGTACCATTTCACAATACACTAGCCACTGCCATTTCAGCAAACCTCCAACACAACATGAGGGCAACAATAACTCTCAACAGCTGATCAACAACAAGGCCACTGGCACAGGTAGAATCCCCAGTGAATGTATAAAATATGGCAGAGAGTCACTCTTGATAGGAATCCACAACGTCACCATCCATGTTTGGAATTAAGGAGCATGCTGGAGATCTCAGAGATGCCATAATCACGAGCTTTTTCAGGATATGACACAGGTTCGACCATGGAGGGTTCATCAGTCCTCCTGCCAGTGACTGAATATGTCCCGCGTTTCTCAGTGCAGCTTCCGCATTTCAAGAGTCAGAATGGTCAGGATTTTGCGTGTTTGGTAAATCCAAGCGTTGTGCAGGGAGCAGCACCAACCTATGGACATGACCTTCTTTGATGTCACAAAGACTTTTGTCTCTGTGAACCGTGAGGAATTATGCAACATCCCACAGTACTGCTGCATCAAGTCGTGGATGATGTGAACAAATAAGCAGTTCATTTCTGGCAGGAGACTCCACAGCAGCGTTGATAATCAAAAATGGATGTGCTCAATAAATCAACGCAAACATAAGGCAAGTCCCACACACAAAACTCTTCAGACAGAAATGCTGGTGATTGATCCATCTTGGCCTCGTCTGGTGTGTAAAGGCTTGGGCCCTGACAATATTACAGCAATGGGACAGAATGTGTTGCACACCTAGTCAAGCCGTTCTTGCTGAGCTATAGCACTGGCATCAAACTGAGAGAGTGCAAATTTTCCCAGCTGTGTGATGTGCAGAAGAATAACAGGGTAAAGCCAACCCAGTGAATTACAGCCCCATCAAAATGTTCTTGGTCATGAAAATGTGAATTCAATTTTCAGCAACAGTGGTATGAAGCAGCATCTGCTTTATAACAACCAGCTCAGTGACGTTCCGTTTGCGTTTTGCCAAGACCACTCAGGTCCTGGGCTCATACAGCCTTCGTCCAAACATGGATGGAAAGAGCTGAATTCCCGATTGGAGTGAGTCTCCCTGGGCAAGGCATCAAGGCTGCACTTGCTCTAGAGTAGCAACAAGGTCCCTGAGAATATGCAATCAATGGAAATCAGGGAAGCTCTCTGCTGTTTTGGATCATCCTGGGCACAAAACAAAAAGGTTGTAGTTATTAGCAGTCAGCCGTCAGAGCTACAGGATATCACTGCAGGAATTTATCAGGGAGTGTCTAAGGCTTGGCCATCTTCAGTATTTCACCCGTGGACTTCGCTCCATGTTAGCTCGTGGTTACACAAGGTTCCGCAGCATTTCTGACTGCTCAGATACTGAAACACTCCGTTTCTAATTGCAGTTATACCTGGACAACATCCAGGCTTGGATGAAAAAAAAAACAGTATTCATGCAACACATATGCATGATAATGGTCATTGCCAACAATAATGGATTCAAACATTATCCTTTTGATATTCAGTGGGAATACTGTTGCTGAATCCTCAACTATCGACATCTTGGTGTTGTCATTGACCAGAAAGTGTAAACACACAGGGGTAATAGGCCATGTCAAGTTCTGGAATATTGCAGTGAATATCTCACACTCTGACTTTCCAACATTCTCAAGGCACCATCTAGGATACAGCGGTCCACTTCATTATTACCACATCAATTTTAAATCCACCACTGTCTCTCAGTGGCAGCAACATTTACTATCCACGAGATGCATTGCGGAAATTAACCAACATTCCTGCGACATAATATTCCAAACCCACAATCATTTCGAAGGACAAGAACGCAGATGCATGAGTTTACCACACACTGAAAAATCCTTCCAAGAGTATCACCATCCTGATTTGGAAATGTATGACAATTCCTCACGTATCTCTGCTTCAAAGTTGGCCATAACGATAATGTAATTGGTAGGAAAGAAGATGGACAACAACAGTTCAAGACAACAGGTCACTCATACTTTCAAACAGCCACTACGGATAAGCAATAAATGCCAGCCCAACTAACCAGCCACACGGAACAAAAGAGAATGTTTGACGCCACCCCACAGCTCACGAGAAGGATAAACATCACACTGAGGAACTTTCAAAAGAAACGCGCCAGATAACCAGGTTTGACCTACAGAGAATGAAACCTGAGAGCAACATAACTCCCAGATTCTATGGATTACCTAAAGTCCACAATACAGACATCCCTCTCAGACCCATCGTCTTGCTACCAGGGACACTATCACACAAACTAGCTAAAGAACTACAACAGAAAGTAAAACACCTGATCAGCGGATCCAGACTCTCTAGACAGTCAACACAGGAATTCTTGGACATCATCAGAAATATACATATAGACAAGGAAGAAACTATGTTCTCATTCGATGTAACGGCACTGTCACCTCTGTCGACACAATCCTGGCAGAGAAACAATGGTCAACCGCTGGACATGCAGAACAGACAGAAAAAGACGGGAACCTGTGAACAAAGACTGCATACTCAAACTACCAGACCTGTGCCTCTCAACACACTTCACATTCAACAACCAAATATATGAAGAAATCAACGGCTACCCATGGGCTCACCCATCTCTGGACTCATAGCAGAAGCGGTAATGCAAAGAATAGAACAAACAATCTTTCCGCAAATTTAACCCAAACTCTGGGTCAGATATATAGATGACACCTTTGCAATCATTAAAAACACTGAAATAGGAAGCACACACGGGATCATCAACGCCACATCAACAGGACTCAGATTCATAGGTGAGGAAGAAACGGACAACCAACTCCCATTCCTAGATGAGATGGTACAGAGAACACTAAACGGAGATTTCACCACAAAGGTATACAGGAAGCCACGCACACAGACCAAGTCCTGAACTACGAAAGCTACCACCCCAACACACACAAAAGAAGTTGCATCAAGGCACTGTTCAAAAGGCCACAACACACTACAGCACACCAGAACTGCAAAAAGAGGAAGAAGAACACCTCTAAAATGTATTCGCCAAAAACGGATACCCCCGCAATTTCATTAACAAATGTCTAAGGGAAAGATAACGGAATAAGGACATGCCACAACCCAAAGGACTAGCCACACTACTATACATCAAGAACATTTCTGAACTGACAGCCAGACTACTGCGAGAACTAGGACTCATAACAGCGCACAAACCAACAGCCACTCTCAGACAGCAACTCACCAGGACGAAGGACTCGATACCCAGCATGTGTAAAACCAATGTAGTGTACAAAATCCCATGCAGGGAATGCACAAAACATTACATAGGACAAACAGGAAGACAGCTAACAACGCGCATCCATGAACACCATTAAGCCACGAAACTACACGACCAGCTTTCCTTAGTAGCCACACACACAGATGACAAGCAACATGAGTTCTACTGGGACAACAGTACTATTGTAGGACAAGGCAAACAGAGAACAGCCAGGAATTCCGAGAGGAATGGCACTCATCCACAGCTTCTATCAACAAACACATCGACCCAATATACCGGACACTGCAGCGGAGAGCTGGAACTGACAATCGGAAGCGGCAAAGACCTACACTGTAAGTGCCACAGGAAACATCACAGAAGCGCTTCACAGGAGGCTCACAAGCAGTGAGGATGTCAAATAGACAGGGGACGAAACGTCTGCAAATTCCCAGCTCGGCGAACAAAACCACAACAAGAGCACCTGAGCTTCAAATCTTCCACAAACTTTGAACAGCCAGCAATGTCAATTGGCTTTGGAGAGGGTACAAAAATGGTTTCCCAGGATGCTGCCTGGCTTGGAGGGTTTCCCTTATGAAGAAAGGTTGAATAATCTTGGACATAACTTTCTGGAGATGGAGGAAGAGAGGAGTTCTGACCGAGGTGTACAAAATAATGTGAGGAATAGATATAATCAATAGCCAGAGACTTTTCCCCAGGGCAGGATTGACTGGTACAAGAAGTCATAGTTTGAAGACATGAGGAGAAAGGTAAAAAGGAGATATCAGAAGTAGGTTCTTTATGCAGAGTTATGAATGCATGGAATGCGTTGCCAGCTGAGGTGGTTGAAGCAAAGTCATTGGGAACATTTAAGCGACTGCTGGACATGCACATGGATGGCAGTGTGTTGAGGGGTGCTGAGGTTAAGTTACTATATTTTGCATTAGGATTATGACTCGCCACAACATTGTGGGCCTCAGTGCCTGTTCTGTGCTTTAATTTTCTATGCTCTATGTTCTATGACTGAATTAGAATTTATTTAAAGTGTTGTCCAATTACGACTAATGGGAGATACTGGACTTAAGATTTTATGCGTGTACGTGGATTGGGGCAGTCATGAACTTTTTTGGTGAGAAGAGTTAATGCGATATGCTGTTTGAGACAATCTATCAGTGTTTCAGATGCATGGTCCACATACTTAGCATGACGTAGGCAGTGAGATTCAGAAACAGATAGAATCAAATTATACTGTAGTCGTCTCTGGAGTGAAGAATATTTAGAAACATAGTTAAATCATTGTCAGGAAAACTATTATGCGTGGACATTTTGTATTCGGAGGAAAATAATTGTGCATTTTCAAAGTGCTTGGGCTCAATAATAGGCTGATCTCGGATAAAATAACCAGTTAATCATATGTGCACAATGTTTTCATTAGATTTCAGTTTTAGAATTGGGATAAATAAATGGCTGAACAAACAAGTGGCTATGATCGAAGAATTTATGCTCTTTCTAACGTGAATTTGCTGTTAATGGTAAATGCAAAGAACAAAACAAAAATAAAGAAAAGAACAGAGAAAATTACAGCGGAGCAACAGTCCCTTCGGTCCTCCAAGTCTGCGCTGATGCAGGTCCTCTATCTAAAACTGTCACCTATTTTCGAGGGTTCTGTATGCCTTTGCACTCTGCCCATTCAGGTATCTGTCTAGAAACATCTTAAATGACGCTATCGTGCGCAACTCTACCCCCCTCCGCTGGCAATGCATTCCAGGAACACATTCTCATCTGCGTGAAGAACTTTCCACGCGTATCTCCCCTCACCATTCCCCGTCTCACTTTGAACTCGTATGCCCTAGTAATTGGGTCCTTCTCTCTGGGAAGACGTTTCTTGTCATCCACCCTATCTATACCGCTCATGACTTGGTAGGCCTCAATCAGATCCCCCTTCAACATTAGCCTTTCTAATCAAAGTAATCCTAATCGACTCAACTTCCCCTCATAGCTTCCACTATCCTTACCACGCACCATCGTGGTGAACAGCCTCTGTACCCTCTCCAAATCATTCATATCGTTTTGTTTTTTTAGCAAGCAAAAAAAAAAAATTCGATAGCTCAGAAGTGGCACAACCAATGTCTTTTACACTTCTAACGTGATTTGTCAACTTTTGTATCCAAATTCCATTCGATTCAGGAAAGCATGCCGTTGCTTTCTTGATCACTCTTTCGACCTGCGCTGGCCCCTTCAGGGACTATCCCATTTACTGTGTAGTTCGATCTTCAATTTGGTCTTCCAAAATGAATCGCATCTCATTTTCCAGTTTGAACTCCTTCTGCGATTTCTCTACTCAACTCTACAATCTATTTATATTCTGCTGCATTCTCTGTCCCCTTAACTATTTGCTAATCCATCCATCTTACTCTCATCTGAAAACTTGCTAATGAGGCATTCTACACCATCCTTCAAAGCATTTATGTGCATCACATAGAACAGTGGAGTCAGCACGGATCCCTGTGGAACACCACCGAACACAGTTCTCTGTTTGAAAAACTCCCTTCCCTCCTCCTCTCTGTCACTTGTTCCCCAACTAGTTCTCAACCTATCTGGCTCGAACACAGGGACCATGTGACTTCACCTTTTCCATCAGCCTAACATGTGAAATTTTATCAAACACTTTTTTGCCATCTCCATCCCTTCCTTCATCAATCGACTTTGACACGTCTTCCAAGAGTTTATTAGGTTTGTAAGACATGACCTTCCTCGGAACACAACCATACTGCCTAACACTGATAAGCTAATTTTCGTTCAAATGGCTACATATCCTATCCCTGACTATCTTCTTCAGCTGCTTCCCAACCGCTGACTTCAGGTTCTCAGGTCTGTCATTACCGGGATTATCCCAGCAAAATTCTTCAATAAAGGGACAACGTTAGCAACTTTCCATTACTCTGGAAGCTCCCCCGTGTTCAAGGATGCTGCAAAGATGCCTGTTGAAGCCCCAGCAAATTCCTCACCAGCTTCGTTCAGCAACCAGGGATAGTTACCATCTGGGTCTGGGGACTTGTCCATCTTAATGCCTTTTAGTATACCCAACACTTCTGCACTCCTTACGCCGACTTGACTGAGATTAATCAAAGATCTGTCCCTCACCTAAACATCCAGCAGAAACCTCTTCTCGTGGAATACCGATTCAAAGTTCTCAGAAGAATGTCACCCATTTTCTCTGGCTCCACACATATATTTCATCCTTCGACGTTGAATGGACCAACCATTTCCCTAGTTACCTTTTTTCTCCCTCATATGAATAAAGGCTTTGGGGTATCCCTTAACCGTGGTCACTCGGGATATGCCAACAAGAAATTGAGAGTAGTTAAGTAAGAAACAACGTTCCAAGTTCACAGTGGAACACCCACAAGCAAGACATTGGTTTGAAGTGTGTCTCCTCCAACACCAGGAGCATTTGGAATAAGCAGACAGAACGTGCATCATGTGTTGGTTCCTGGGATTTTGATGATTTGACCATTTCAGAGACATGGGGAGAGCACGGACAGGGCAGGTCGTTGCAGTCTCCAGGATTTAATTGTTTCAGGAATAATAGGGAAGATCTTTTAAAAAAAAAGGTGTGGTATTGTTTTTCAATTACAGTATTACAGCACCAGAACGGATGTTTTCGGAACTCGTCCACTGAGGTAGCGTGGGCTGAAGTTAGAAACAGAAAAGGGGAGTTCACTCTGTCAGGAATTTTCTATAGGCCTCTGAATAGTTCAAGAGATGTAGAGGAAAGGATAGCAAAGATGCCAGGAGCAGTGGTGGACTCTCCCTCTTTATGGGCATTTAAACGGGCATTGGATAGGCATATGGAGGATAGTGGGCTCGTGTATGTTAGGTGGGCTTGGATCGGCGCAACATCGAGGGCCAAAGGGCCTGTACTGCGCTGTATTTTTCTATGTTCTATGTTCTATGATTCTTGAAAGGAGCGCAAGTTGCAAGGGCTTTATTGTGGGGGACTGTAACCTTCCAAATAATGACTCGGAATGCTGTCGTTCACGTTCTGTAGGTTGGTCGTTATTTCTTAGGCCAATGTGTCTAGGAGGGCTTCCGGACATGGTATACAGACCCCTTCCAAGTGTTAGATTTAGAGGTTGGCGGCACTTTGGTGATAGTGACAACAATTAGGTTGTGTTTATTTTAGTGACGGAATGGAACAAGCATCTAACGCAAAGCAAGAGTCACAACTGAGGAAGTGCAATTCGACGCGATGAGGGAGTAATTCGGATGTATCGAATGGGGCAGCATCCAGCTGGAGATGTACATGATAGAAATGTGGAGCTCAATCAATAACAGCTTTTCCCTGTCCTTGATACGTATGTATCTGTCAGGCAGGGAGGAAGATGTCAATCGCTGGAACGGTAGGTTACGAAAGAAGATCAAGATGGTCAAGATGAAGAAGTCTTATGTTAGGATGATGTGCGAAGGCACAATTGAGGCGCTTGAGAGTTACGCTTTAACCAGTAAAGACGTAAAGGGAGAGCTAAGATGAGCCAGGACGGAACACGAGACGTCGTTGTCAGACAGGATCAAGGAAAAACTCAGGCTTTTTATTGGTATATCAGTCATAAAATAAGGTCGAGAGAAAGATTAGGGCCAATCAATGGTTGCCGTGTGAACGTGGAAATGGAGTCAGAGCAGACAGGGGAAGCGGTAACTTAGCATTTTCTGCCTGTATTCACACTAGAAGAGACAATATTGGCGAGGAGAATAATGAGAGAAATAGGCTGCTTGACTAGGCAGGATTGAGGCTCACAAGGAGGATATGTTAGCAATTCTGGAAAGTCTCATAACAGATATGTCCGAATTGGATTTATCTGAGGATTCTCTCCGGAGCCAGGGAGGAGATTGCAGAATCTCTGGAGTTTTACGTTATGTTATCATTGTCTTCAAGAATAGTGCCAGAAGAGTGGAGGATAGCAGACCTTGTGCTGTTGTTGAAGAAGCGAAGTAGAGGCAACACTGGCAATTATACACCCGTGCAACTGACTTCAGTTGTGGGTAAACTTTTGTAAAAGATTAGAAGATATAGAATTTATAATCATGCTCACAGGAATAATTTGATTCGAGATATTCAAAACCTTTTTGTGAAGGGTAAGGCATGCCTCACAAATCTTATGATGTTCTTTGAGAAGGTTGCCGACAGGTGGATGAGGGTAAAGCGATTGATGTGATGTATATGGATTTCAATAAGCTGTTTGATAACTTTCACCATTGAAGGCTATTTCAAAACACACGGAGGCATCTGATTGAGGGTGATATACAGGTTTGGATCAGAAATTGGCTGGCTGAAAGAACACAGATTGTGGTGGTTGATGGGAAATGTTCATACCGGAGTTCATGCTTCTCATGGTGGACAGCAGGAATCCGTTTTGGATCACCGCTTTTTCTCATTTATAAATGTCTTGGCTGAGGGTGCAGAAGGATGGGTTAATACATTTGCGAATGACACGAACGTCGGTCGAGTTGTGGATCGCGCTGACATATGTTTTACGTTAAAGGGTGACATGGATAAGCTGTGGAGCTGGGTGGAGAGGTTACAAATGGAGCTCAATGCAGAAAGTTTGAGGTTGTTTACTTTGGACGAAGTAAATGGAATGCAGTTTGCCGGTCTAAATGTAAGAATCTGGGCCTTGTGAATGAGCAGAGAGATCTTAGTTTCCATGCACATCGATCTCTCAAAGTTGCCACCCAATTTGAGAGGTTTGTTAAGAAGTCATACAGTGTGTTCGCTTTCATTTGTACAGGGATTGTGTTTCGGAACCATGAGGTCATGCCACAGCTGTGCAAAACTCTGCTGCAGCCGCACTTGGCTATTGTGAACAGTTCTGAAAATTGCATTATAGGAAGAACGTGGAATCTTTGAAAAGGGATAAGAGGAGGTTTCTGAGGATGTTGCCTGGTACAGAGGGGCCTATTATGAAGAAAAGACGAGTGACTTGAAGCTGTTTTATTTCGCGAGTAGAAGGTTGAGAGGTGACATAATTGAGTCATACCAGATCATCACAGGGCTAGGTCGAGTGGACATTGAGGCGTAAAAGATATAGGACAGGTGTTAGATGAATTTTCTTT
Organism: Hemiscyllium ocellatum; assembly: GCF_020745735.1. Classification (NCBI taxonomy): domain Eukaryota; kingdom Metazoa; phylum Chordata; class Chondrichthyes; order Orectolobiformes; family Hemiscylliidae; genus Hemiscyllium; species Hemiscyllium ocellatum. The sequence continues at coordinate 494,702 of NW_026867617.1, forward strand.
AGTCAAAAATTAGTAGGGATGTGGAATGAAAAGCCAGCCACATTGGTAGATGCACCAAATATAAGGAAATTATACGGTCAATGGATAGACATTTCGACGAAAATTGAACAGCATAAGTTAGATGTCCTTCAGATTGTTTCCACAGGTCAGCGTAACAGCGAGGGCCGAAGTGCTTGCACTGTGTTTTAATGTTGTATGACTATTCTATCCTGAGAGTTTCTCCAGTTCTCGGGTATCGTTTGTGTTTCTCTCTCTCTCTCTCTCTCTCTCTCTCTCTCCATGCCTTCTATTTTATTACAGAAATGCCCTCTCCTCCCTCACTCCCGTTTAAGCTATGTTCCCATGTCCACGTCCTGTCCCAGAAACATTAGTCACGTCGATATCGCATTTTAGGGTAAAGTAATGAGTCTTGGTGTGGAGCTTTTTTGGGCTGGGGAAAGGAGGGATGGTGCACCCTATCCACGTTCCAACCACAAGCAAACGGAGCCCAGGTCTTGTTGACAGGCTCACGTGATGTCGAAGGGGCGACCCACAGGTTGGCTGTTGAGAAGAAAGATCTCATAGTCCACAGTCTGTGGGTTCACTAACCGATTCCCTGTGCACACCTCCATACCCCTCTCCCCTCCAGACGATGAGTACTGGGGACAGGGTGAATGCAAAGTTGTTGTCGCCCTTAGCTGAGGGCCAATGAAGAGGTGGCATCATTATTAGCTGAAATGCACAATGTTTAGATGAGATGTGAGAAAAATCTTCTCACCTGGAGGATGGTAGCGGCCTGCAAAGCAATGCATTGAAGTTTAGTTAATGTGGGCAACCTCACAAACTTTAAACAAATGCTTTGGATAAGCACTTGAAATCTCACGACATACACATCTATCGGCTACGTTTTGGAAAGTGGAACGGATGTAGATTGAATGACAAATTAGTAGAACAAACACGAAGGGCCAAAGGACCTCTGTTATTCTGAATGGTTCTGTCATTATGGAATTCTGAAGATCAAGCTCTAAAATAGCTAATGTTTATTTTGTACTTATTTTCAGAAAATATTACTTCGTGGAAGTTCGAACTGATGTTCTCATCAGTGTTGGCTTCAGATTCTGTTCACATTCACATTCACAGGTAGAATTTCCCAAATGCGGTGCAAAACTGAACTACAAAGTAAAGAAGTCGTGTAATAGAACAGCTGTCAAGGAGTTCTGTACACTGAGATACCGAATGACTGAATCGCCTCAGCAAAATGAAGACCATCACTAAAAAGATTATGAAAAGTTTTATTGATAATGGTAGGATTGGCAACGTGACACGCAATGCACATCTTGTTATTTTAAGATAAATTGCAATTAACATTTCAGATGTACTAGAATGAGATTAATTCGGTCTTTGGTGTATTCATGTTCCGACTTGAATCCCAATGACACCATATCATTAAAAATAAAGCCATTGTCGTAATCTGTTATTTTATTTTCAAAATGATGTTTATAAATGAAGATGCAGTCAAAGTTTCCCAATGGAGATACCACTCAATATAAAAAGATATGCCTGGAACTGCGTGAGCTCCAAGAGAATTCTTCAATACTCATAAGATTGCCAGAAGCAGGGAGGGAGAACTTGTTTGACAAACAGCAAAATGCATCTTCCAAGACAAATGGTCGAGAAAGTGTACTACACCGTCCTTGCCATTATTGGCGTTCCTGGTAAGTCTGAGAAGAACTTATGTTGTACAACTTTCTTCGTTAAATCATCCTTACGTCTGCTCTGTGATCGAAATTATCTTATTTCTTTTTGCCAAGGGAATACTAAAGCCAGACGATCATGTACTGACTTGGTGAGTTTAAAGTGAATAGTTTGTCAGGTAGGTGGCTCCTTAGTAATGTGCAGCATTGTGTGGTTCTCCATACTGTACCGAATGGGTTTGCACTGAGATGACATTTATGGCGTTTAGCTGACCATAAGCCATAGATGATCAAGAAAGTGGTCAGCAAGATCACACTCTTCTTGTGGTAGTGTAAAACCTGCTTTCAGTCTGATGTGTTTTGGAACAACACATCCCTTAGTAACACCTGGTGTTTCCCATTCCTTGATGGAAACCGATATTGTTGGTGGATATTCCTCAAGCAGCTTGTTCTAAATAGTGAGCACAGATACACTGTGGCCAGTAGGTGGGTTGTGCAGATCGGTCTGGAGTGACAAGTGAGGCTCAGCATGGTTGGCTTGGACTATCCTGTGCGCATTTTTGTCAGCAAGTGGGTGCATGAGGACATGATTTATTTGAGGACAGATCACTGGGAGGGATGTTGAACACTGGGTTCCAACGACGATGTGCACTATTGAAGCATTTGATTGCCAAATTAACGTGAAAGGTTAATTTGTCAAAACCTGCACAGTACTATAGTGTTGAGTTTAATATGATTGTGTAAGGGACATGTGTTTCTGTCAGAATGCCAGAGGTTAATGCAATAGAGAAAACTGATTTTTCTGAAGCAATAGCATTCTGTAATAAGCTGTCTTGAAATATTTTATTCTTATATTGAAGGTCAGTCTTGCTATCCCAGAACATTCCAATCATTTTGTGGGGTGTGTCTCAATGCTGATCTGTTGCTGTGAATGACGTATATTTACATAGTCTGGACAAGGCACTGGAGTGCACCAGTACAAATTCGTAACGTGTGATATCATTCTCCGCAGTTTACATCCAAATTAACATTGTGGTGTGTCTCCACAACTGAGAGAAAAAAAATGTCTTGTCTGCAGCTCACAGACACTTTGCATTACCCAGTAATCCATTTGAATAATGCATTCTGATGATCCAGATATCCGAAATTATTCTGAGTTAAGGCATTACTGACCATGGAATTGAACTGAATGGGGATCACAAACCTCAGGCTGGACCCTCTGGTTGCTGAGTCCTAATGTAACTGGGAGGATTTGTCACTCTAGAATTGTGCTAACTGGGGTTAACTCTCAAAGAGAATCTCTGACCCGGTATTCTTGCCTTGCTGCAAGTATTTGTAAGTGTAGTATTGTAGTAAGTGTGGAGCAGTAACAGGAGACCTCCCTCAATTGCAAATATAATTGGGAATATTTTTCAAATGTAAATGTATTGTTCTGCACCCAATTTCAGTGGCAATTTGAATCGGTAATCATCTTTCTGTTTGAATTTTACTAACTGGAGGGGAATAACGTACTCTGGTGGGATTGGGTAAGGAAGAATATCTCTGTTTACGGAATTTAACAGTTTATAGGAACTGCATCATATTGTAGATCTGACACCAATGAAATCGAGGGAAAGACGATATGAATCATTCATCGTACATTCCTGATTTCTGTTCTGTCCACTGTTGGAGCTGTCAATGGAGCTTTTAAAAATGCAATGGATTGCAAGTGGGAATATTGTCGCAACGGATCATACATACAAAATAAAATATCCCATGGAACATAAACATATGTGAAATATTTCATAAGATGAAAACGGCAGTGCAACAGTAATAATTCAATAAAATAGACATAATCTGTTGACGGAAATAATATTTTTTGTAACTGATTCATCTTCCACCAACGTTAGGACAAGCCTTAGGACATGGCAATACTAATTTATGCTCCGTACAGTAATAATAATGGATATTGAGTTGGAAATATTGACACAATATCACACTTACAGGTGGTACAATTTGTATGAACATTTTTCTAACCTGCAATTCATAATTTATACATAGATAATTTTCCAGAGATAGCTGTTCCTCGCTTTGTGATGTGTCTCCTCCTTGAGAGGAAGACGTTTACATGAGGATTGTGCATCAAACAGATTTATGGCAAAATTTAAAAATAAATGCTAATAGTCATATGAAGAATCACCTTTCAACAAATAATGAAATTTAGAACTTTTAGTTTTTTGACTATGTTTTATAATTGAGTTGGAGAACATTACATTAAATAAACATGCCAGCTGCAGAAAATTTGGCAAGGTGGTTTTAATATATCATGAAAGTCACTCCCATTACCAAGCTAACCCTCAACTCCGGTTGTGATCTGCCACATTAGTGAAAGTATCATTGCCATATTTGTACCTGAACGCCCTTTATTTCCTTTATAACTTGATGTGTCAGTCTATCTCACTAACGCAGCTCACAAATCAATTTAGCTGTTTGTGAACACCACTCTTCTTCTCGTGAGATACTGACAAAATGTGCGACTCTGATGCGAGCTCAGATCCTGTCACGAATTGTTTGTTCTTTCGTCAGTCGTATCTGAGCTGTCAACACAATCACTTTATCCATGCACTGCATGAATCTCAGGATTATTCGAACTTGCATTTACAGAAGTATTCATTCGGTGTTAATCAATTCGTTGTGCATATTTATACAGTTGCATTTTAACTCCTGAAATAAACAAAACTTCTGTTCCTAAACGTAGACGTTGTGAACACACAATCAGAATGAGGAACCCTCGAAAAAAAGAAGTGAGGTTGCATCTCTTCCTAGGTTCAAAACAACGACAGGTGAGGATGTTTCTGAGTGTTGTGCTGGAAAAGCACAGCTATGCAGGCAGCATCTGAGGCGCAGGAGAGTTGACGTTTCGGGCACAAGACCTTCATTAGGAATGATGTGTTGTCCAAGATGATTGATAGGTAAATGTGAAGGGTGGAGCTGTGGGAAGGTACATGAGAATGAAACAGGTCGATGATCTTTGGGGGGAGGATAGTAGATTAGAGTGGAGTTTGGAGCAGAATGATGAAAGAAAGATGCAAAGATAGGAAAGTTCAAGAGGCAGTGCTGAGTTGCAAGGTTGGATTAGGGATACGGTCGAGGAGAGAAAACGTGAAACAGGTGAAGTCGGCATTGATCCCGTGTGGTTGTAGGGTCCCAAGTTGGAAGATGAGGCGTTCTTCCTCCATGCTTCGTGTGGGTAGGGTTTGGCGTTAGAGGAAACCCAGTACTTGTATGCCCCTGGTGAAGTAGGAGGGGGAGTTAACATGTTCAACCACAAGAATTTGGGTTGGTTTATTGTGTGCATCTCGAAATATTCTCTGATACGTTCCCCAAGTTTGGAAATCCGTCTCCAAAATGCAGATGAAGCCACATCAAGAGCAAAGGACACAATAGATGGCATATGTGGTAGTGCAGATAAATCTCTGTCGGATGTGTAAGGATCATTTGAGGCCTTGGCCGGAGTGGAGGGGGAGGTGTGGACTCCGGTTTTGCACTTCCTGCGACGGCAGCAGAAGGCCTGCCGTGGTTTCTGCAAACCCCAGAACTTTCACTCTCTGAGAATAAGCGATCAGTCCTCAGAAAGGGCTCATGTTCACCCCCTAACGTTCCCGGATCAATGACTTTGACACGCATTGCGATGTTGATCTCATCTTCCGCAGTCCTCCGCTATGGTTTAGTGTTCTCATCAGGACTCCCGCTAATCCTTCGAGGACGTCTTCTCTCTCCTCCAAAACACATGGTCTACTTGAATACCGCGTGACGGCCTGTCATCTGCCATTGATCTATTCATTTCCAACTGCCACCATGTCATTTACCGCCTCAATCTGTCCACCCGCTCATCTTCGTAATGCGCAGCCCTCCATGACTTCCACTCCAACCCCAACATTATCATCAAACCAGCAGACAAGGGTGGTGCAGGAAATGAAACACAGCTGAAATCAGGTGCCCACTCACGAACACCTCAACCTACGGCCCCGTTGATCACAACATCACCTTCCACCACCAAATTATCATCTCCCAGTCAATCCGCAACCTCATCACCTCAGGGTATCTCCCATCCCCAACCCCAAACCTCATAATCTGTGAACCCTGCACCACCCACCTCCTACCGAACATTCACAAATTTGACTGCTTCAATCAACACATGGTCTCGATCTTTTCCTGCCCCACTGAACTCATGTCCACATACCTTGACACTGTCCAATCATCACTGCTGAAGAAAATTCGCACATGCATTCGGGATGCCATCCACACCCTCGACATCATCTAAAACATTTTTCCCTTCGGTCCCCAACGCCTTATCATCGCCATGGATATCCAGTCCCTTTACACATCATTTCAACATTATCGATGCCTCCAAGCATTTTAGTTCTTCCTCTCCCGGAGAGCCAACCAGTAACCTTCAATTGACACACTCATTCGATTGGCTGAACTGGTTTTCACCCTCAATGATTTCTCCTTCGAAACCTCCCACTTCCACCAGAAGATTGGGGTAGCCATTGGCACCAACATGGACCAGATGTCCCTGCCTCTTCTGCGGTTAAGTGGAGCAGACCGTTTTCCACAACTCTTTTGGCACTATTCCCCACCATTTTTCTCCACCGCATCAATGTCTGTAGCGGCGTCAACTCGTGCTCCCACAAGAAGGTTAAACAGCTCATCAACTTCACTAACACGTTCCATCCTGACCTTTCAATCACCTAGATGATCTCAGACATCTTCCTTGCCTTCCTGAACTTCTGCATCTCCATTTCTTGCCACCGACTCAAATGGGCATTAATACAAATCCTCAGACTTCAATAGCTACCTCGGCTGCTGCTTCTCCCACGCACACCCTCCCGTTAAAAGCCCATCCCTAATTCGCAATTCCTCTAAATCCTCCGCGTCTGCTCCCAGGAGGATGAAGTCCAACACAGTTTGGCTATCTCCTTCTTAAAGACGCAATTTCCACTATCTCACGGCCTCCAATGCATCTCCAGCAATTCTTGCTTCTCTGCCCTTGAACTCTACACCTCCGACTGCAGCAAGGACATAGCCACCCATCCCTTACTATCCACTACAACAATCTTTGGATGCATGTCATCATTCTCTGGCACTTACTCCACTTACAAACAGAAACCACCACTGGGGAAATATTTTCCTCCCCATGGCTATCAGCGTCCCTGAGACAATTCCATCTGCACCCACGTTTAAAATCCACGCCCAGCACCAGGCCACAACCCCACCCATCTCCTTCCACGACCACCGCACGAAGTACACAATCTGCCCCCGAATCTCACCCCTCTCCTCCGTCCACGCCCCAAAGGATCCTTCCACAACCATCCGAGACTTACGTGGACTTCCACACACATCATGTACTGCGTCTGATTCTCTCGATGTGGTCTCCTCAACGTTGGGAAGACAGGACACCAACTTGCGAAACTTTTCAGTAAACCTCCCTGGACACACGCACTAAAGAACCCCACTGGCCCTTGGTTGATCATTTTCATCCCTCATCCCAATTCACCAAGGACGTGCACATCGTTGGCCTTCTTTATTCCCAAACCATAACAACTCAACGCCTAGAGGGAGAATGCCTTACCTTCCACCTTCGACCCTGCAACCACACGAGAACAATGTGGATTTCATCAATTTCCTCATTTCCACTCCCCGTACCTTATCCCAGAGCCAAGCTTCCAATTCGGCTCTTCCCCCTTATATGTCCTACCTGGACATCTTCCTTGCCACCTATCTGCTCCACCCTCTAATCCGACCTATCGCGTTCACCCCACCTTCATCTAACTTTTTCATTCCAAGATACGTTCCGCAGCCCGACGCCTGTACCATGTATCACTCTCTCTCCCGGCCCACATTCCTTTTTCCTGACGAAGGGTCAACCTCAAAACATCTGTTATCCTGAACCTCCTGTGCTGCCTGACTTGGTGCGCTTTTCCAGCACCACACTCTTTGGCTCTGATTTCCAGCTTCCTCAGTCCTCACTTTCTCCCATGACTGTTGGAGGTCAATCAGCTTGTTCATCGTACATCTCTGCAGCAGTTTTTCAACGTCTTATCGTCGGCCACAAAACCTGCAGCTGCCTCTTCATTGCCCTTCCTTACCTCATTATTTTGAAAGTAGAGATATTTGCTCATGCATGCACAATTTGAAGCACCATTTACAGCTCCTGAACAAAAAAACATGTTTCTGTCCATACACAGTGAGATAAGATCAAGCTTGGTTGATAGTTGACAAGTAACATTTACATCCCATGGACACCAAGCCAAAACAATCCCCAAACTGTAAGAAATTACCAGTTGGTTTACTATGACACGAAAGTTACTGAATGTCTGACGAGCAACAACCAGGGCCAACCATTCATAAGCCATTGATTTGATCCAGACAAGCTGACACTATTGTCACAGAAGTATTTGGGACACTCGGATTACTGTCGCATTTAGCTCCCTACCTGTATCTCCATCCAGCTTCCTCATTCCGGAAGCATATCTCAGGTGTGATGTAATTCTCTTCATGTATCTGGCTGAGAGCAGTTCAAATTCAGCTCCACGTGCAACATTCACCAAGCTCCGTATTGTGCAGGTCAAATCGCCGACTAGTTGATGTACCAATCGCAATATACTTTTATTCATGAAGGCGTGTCTTTGGTCGCAAATCGTACCCAAGCTGTTCTTTTAAGATACACTTAAATGTAGTTAAGAGAAGACTCAAAGATGGCTATTTGTGTAAAGACGAAGATGAATTGAGTTTTATTTATAGACAAGGAAAGAAAGGGACATTAAGAGACTGACCGATGAACAAACGTTCATAAAGATAGAAAGGAAGAGAAAGCAACGAGCCTTATGACCTTCTTCACGTCATGGACACCTGAATCGATTATTATTCTGGAGGCTGAAGTTGTTCCTGGCGTCGTTCACCATTTCGGTCCGTGCTGAAGTCCGGTTTTTGGGATGAGACTCCGTTTCTTTGATAGAATGTATCAACCAGATTCGGATGATAAAAACTGTCTCATAGTACGATTACAGAAACTAAGCTGGTATCCAGTACAGAAACAACTCCAGATTTACAGAATGCACAAAATCTCATAGAGATGCATAGAAGGGAAACAAACCCTTCGGTTCAACGGGACCATGCCGAATAGATATCTTCATCTGATATCGCCGCATTTGCTAGAACTTGGCCCATATCTCTGTCAACACACGTACACATCGAAATGCCTTTTAACTGTAATTGTAAAACTACGAGCTCTGGAAGCTCATTCCATACAGACACCATCCTCTGCGTGAAGAACTTGCCCTACACATTCCTTTTCAATTTTTCCCTTTACAACCCAAACCTGCGGCCTCCAGTTTTGGATTCCCCTTCCCACGCAAAGGACTTCGCCTATTTAGCCAAACTAGGCCCCTCAATATATTATAAGGGTTATAAGGTCACCCTCAGCCAAAACTCTCCATGGAAAAACGCCCCAGATATTCAGCCTCTCCCATGGCTGAAACGCTACAACCCTTGCATCATTCTTGGAATTCTTTCTGAATCCTTTCAAGGAACCCGACAAACTTCCGGGAGGAGGAGAACATAACTGCGTACAACATTCCAAAAGTGGCCCAACCAATGTCCTCGTACATCCACAACATGCCGTCTCAAATAAAAGGCTCAATGCTCTGGCCAATAAAGGAAAGCATACTAAATTCCTTCTTCTCTATCCTTTATTCCTGAGACTCCACTTTCAAGGAATAATGAACCAGCACTCCAAGGTCTCTTTGTTCAACATCACTCCCCAGAACATGACTATTAAGTATATAGGTCTTGCTCCGATTTAATTTTGCAAAATGCAGCACCTCACAGAATCAAAATTAATCTAGATCTGCAGCTCATCGGCCCATTGGCCCATCTTATTAAGGTCGCGTTGTCTCCGAGGTGACATTCTTCCATGTTATTGGTGTCGTCGGCAATCTTCCAAGTTGCCTCCTATATTCACATCCAAACGTTTTGTAATAATGACGAAAGGCAGTGGATCCAGCACCGATCCTGGTCGTATACTACTGGTCACAGGCCTCCAGTCTGAAAAGCAACCCTCCACCAAACCCTGGGTATTCGAAATTAGAGCCTGTTCTGTATCCAAATGGCTAGTTCTCCCTGTCTTCCATGAGATCCACCTTTCCATCTGGTCTCCCACTGGAAACCTTGTCGAACTCACTTGACGTATTGATTAGACTTACAGTGTGGAAACGGCCCTTCAGCCCAACAAGTCCACACCGACCCGCCGAAGCGCAACCCACCCATACCCCTACATTTACCCCTACCTAACACTACGGGCAATTTAGCATGGCCAATTCAACTGACCCGCACATCTTTGGACTGTGGGAGGAACCGGAGCACCCGGAGGAAACCCACGCAGACGCGGGGAGAACGTGCAAACTCCACACAGTCTGTCGCCTGAGTCGGGAATTGAACCCGTTCTCAGGCGCTGTGAGGCAGCAGTGCTAACCACTGTGCCACCGTGCCGCCCCGTATTGCTTGCAGTACTAGTTAGTGCATTAGATGAAAGATGTGGAAGCTTTTGAAAGAGCACGGCGGAGATTTAGATTAGATTACTGACACTGTGGAAACAGGCCCTTCGGCCCAAACAAGTACACACCGACCCGGCGCAGCGCACCTACCCAGACCCATTCCCCTTCACCTAACACTACGGTTCAGCCCACACCTGTGCAGGACTGTGACCGACACCGGATCCCACGCCGACATCTGCATCTGTCTAGGCTTCATGCGGACACATGCTCGGATGCCAACCGAGCACCGCGATTGACCATACGCCAACTAGAGGCATGGCAGAACCAATCACGTCAACACCGCGCCGAAGGCGGGAGCAATCTGCACATTCCACAGGCAGCTGCCTGCCAGCAGTGCTGACTCATGTCACTGGAGTGACTGGTGCTGAGGATGGACTGCTGCAGTCCTATCCTAGGCTGATCTCTGGTTCAGATGGTTGATGTATCAGAGGAGTTGATTGCATGGATCTTGACGCTGTTAACAGTTGAGTGGAATTATTCTGTTAGCTGATATAAGATGAATCTATGGTACCTGGACTGAGAACGGATTCGAGTAGTGAGTTACAAGACGATTATAAGTTCAGATATGGTTGATATGATTGTCGTTCACATTATCTGCAGTATTCAGACATGTAATGAGAGGCATGATATCAGATCATATTGAAGATTCACATTTCAGAAGTTATTAGTAGAGCATATGGACAACAGGCAACAGGTACAGCGTCATTCAGTGCAATTTCTTAGTACTTGCGCACAGGATACGTTAGATGAGACAGCCTGTATCCACATGAAATTTATATAGTTAGTATTCTACGTACTGCCTGACATGCTCATGTCATACATCTTGTCACTCAACTGAGCCGACCTTTTCGTGTACCTCTTCAAGAGAAAACTCAGTCACATCAGTGAGGCATGATTTCCCATGCAACAAAAACACATTGCCTGTCACTAATACGTCCTTTTATTTCCAAATACATGCAAATCCTGTCCCTCAGTATTACCGCCAATAACTTACCCACCGCCAATGTCAGACTCACCCGCCTATAGTCTCCTGGATTTTCTTTACCAACCTTCTTACATATTAGCAGCACGTTCGTTATCAACAAGTATTTTGGCACCTCGCCTATGACTTTTGATGACAGAAAGATGTCAGCAAGGGGCAGAGAAATCACTTCCCTAGCTTCCTACAGATTTTTATGGGAAACATGTTCATGTGCTTGAGGTTTTATCCACTCTTCTGCACCCAGCACCTGCTCCTCTGTAAATTAAACATTTTCAAGATGTCACCATCTACTTCCTCACATTCGGTATCTCACATGTCCTTCTCCACGTTAAACAGTGCTGAGAAATACTATTTTACGATCCTGCTCATCATCACGATTCTACATATCTGTTGTCTTCTTGATCTTTGAGGGCTCCTATTCTCCCCCGAGAACCCATTTATCATTTATGCATTCATTGTCTTCAGTTAGATTCTCATTAACCCCATTTGCCAAAGGTATCTCATGTCTACTTTTGCCCTCTTCATTTCCACTTAAGTATACTCCGAATGCATTTATCTCTTCCCGGGATTCAGTGGAACTCTGTTGTCTATAACTACCCTTGCTTCCTTCGTTTTCTTAGCCAAAATCTAAAATTCCCGAGCCGCCCAGCTTTACCTACATCTACGAGCCTCTCCTTTCACCCGAACAGGATTATACTATTGCGGGACTCTCGTCGTCTCATTTTTGAAGGGTTCCAATTTTCCAGCTGTAACTTTACCTTTGAATATCTGTCTGAATCAACTTTTTAAAGTTTTGGCTTCATAGCATCTCAGTGGGCCTTCTTCCAATTTAGAGCTTCCCGTTTTAGATCCCGTCTGTACTTTTCGATCACTATTTCAAAATTGGTAGAATTATTGTCACTGGCTATAAAATATTCCCCCATTGTCACCTGCCCTGCCTTATTTGTCAAGGGTATGTCAAGTTTCCACCTTCTCTAGTAGCCACATCCATATACTGAATCAAAATATTTTTGCTGACACACTTATTAAATTCCTGTCTGTTGAAACCCTTAATAATATGGCATTCCCAATCTATGTTGGCGAAGTTAAAAGTCCCCACCATAACCTACCTAATAGTTTCAGATTACTGAGATATACTTCCAAATGAGTTCCGCAATTTCCCACTGATTAATCGGGGGTCTATAATACAATATCAATAAGGTGATCATCTTCTCCTTATTCCTCAGTTAAATACAAATAACTTCCCTGGCCGCATACCCAGGAATATCCTTCCTAGGGTGGAAGTAAAGCCACCCTTTATCAAAAAGGCCATTCCAACTCCTCTCTTGCCCCCTTTCTATGCTACCTACAGCATTTACAGTCTAAAATTAAGCTGCAATTCCGGTCCCTTTCTGAGCCTCGTTCCTATAAGTGCTGTGGTGTACTATGCTCATGTTCGTAACCATGCTTTGTTTTCATCTGCCTTCTCTGTTAGGCCTCTTGCATTAAAATATATGCCGATTAATTTATCAGTCCTACCTTGTTCTCTGCTCTGTGCCTTTCTGCCTTGACTGTTTGCCTCTATTCTTTATCCAACTGTGGCTGTCTCAGATTTATGTATTTACTCACGATCACACTGGGGCCCACCCACACCAGCATTCCCCCCTCAATTTTAGTAGTTTAAATCCAACTGTGACCCTCTACCAAATCTTTCTGCCAATATCAGTCCCCTTCCCATTCAGATGCAATCCGTCTTTATTATACAAGTCACTTCTATCTCGAAGAGATCCGAATGGTCCAAAACATGTGAACCATTCTACACTGCACCAGCTCCACGGCCACGCATTCATTTGCTCTTAGTATCTCACTAGCTCGCATCACCGAGATTAATTTACCTTTAACTACCCTTGAATAATTCGTTTTTACTTTCCTGCAAAATTTTCTGCATTATCTCTTCCGAATCTCAATCATTTCCCTTCCTACATTATTGATTCCATGCAGCTGGTCCTCCTCTTCTTGGAGAACATTCTGCATCCTCGGTGAGACATCCTTGATCCTTGTACCAGGGAGGATACACACGTTTCTGATTTTTCGCTGCTGGCCACAGAATCCTCCGTTTGTGTCTGTGACCAGAAGGTCTCCTTTTACTATCAATAGCTTGAAAACGTACGTACCCCTCATTATTTTAGAGCCATTTTCAGTACCAGAAATTCAGCTATTCGTGCAACATTCCCTTGAGAGTACATCGTCCTCTACTTTTTTTCTAAAACAGCAGACTTGTTTCAGATATGTATAACCACGGGTGACTCCTGCTCTACCTCCGTCCCTCTCGTTTTTTTTTCGTTGTGTTAACCCATCTGCCTGGCTGTATCTGTGTTTTTTCTCCCTTCCTTTAACTGTCATTCTTCACATCATTAGATCCTCTGAATTCCACGTTGCCTCAAACTGCCACTCCAACCGAACCGTGGGATCTGATAGGATTTGTAGCTAAGCACACATTCCTGCAGACATAATCATTAGGAACATGGACACTCGCCCTTATCGTCCACATCCAACAAGTAGAGCACATCGGTGTTCTTACGCCATCTTTGCTCCTACAGAAGCTGCAGACCCAGAAAATAGCACCGTCTTATTGTTCTAAAAATACATTGCTCCTTGTTAACTCAGTACTGATGGTTTGTGTATTTTACGTCTAATTCACAGACAGATCTCATCAATAAAAAAAGTACTCATTATTGCAGATTTGCTTCAATTTGCACTAATCTTTTAGATTAGATTACATACTGTGTGGAAACAGGCCATTTGCCCCAACAAGTCCACACCGACCCACCACCCACCCATGCACTTACCCCTTCACCCAACAGTCCGGATAATTTATCATGGCCAATTCACCTAACATGCACATCCTTGGACTGTGGCAGTAAACCCACGCAGACACGGGGAGAATGTGCAAACTCCACACAGTCAGTCGCCTGAAGAAGAAATTGATCCCTGGTCTCTGGCACTGTGAGGCAGCAGTGCTCTCCACTGTGCCCACAATCTTCTCATTGGCTGTGAGCCATCACGTAAAAGTTCATCCAATGTCAGCCTGTGAATTTTGCCATTTGTTCGTTTTCTTTTTTGACATTTATTCTGTTGTCCAGCAATGTTTCAACTCAAACAGCAAAAACTGTAACTTTGAAGAATTCTTGTTTAGTCAGACCGTCGTGTAAGATTCTTTCTCTGACACTGTCACTGTCTTTGTCTCTCTTTCGCATTTTTAACGTTGTATTGTGTTGAGGACAATATGATTTCTTGTAAAATAATAACTAACGCTCTTGAAATTCGACGAAATCGCTTCCATCCAACATAGAATATTTCAAAAAAGGAGTGGTGCTTTCAGTCAAAACGTTTTCCCATCATCCATTTGGATTCATTCAATGCTGTGCAGTTTTTCGCGTATCATAAGCAAATATAGCCCTTCAGACCAACCCAGAATTTTTTTTGCCTCATGCATCTGTTGAATATCATTAACGTTCAGCGCTTCGGCCCATCCTATACAATCCACATTTACCATTTATGACAGTGCGTGTTATAACACCAAAGCCAGATACAAACCAGTGACAGCCATGCAAGACTGTATACAAAGTACGGAAACTAATTGGAACATGCCAACTACAGTAAAATAACTTACATGCATATGAATACAACAACAATAAAGTGTATCATCTCAGTGCCGTTTTGGGACAAATCCTTGAAACTTCCCCCACCCTGCTCTACAGACAAGGCTGTGAGGGAACCAATGAGTCGTGCCAAGTTCCTGTCTTCCTGATCAAAATTGAAAGGCACCCACAAAGGATTATCACCTTTATGCTTACGCTAACATCAGTACGACCAACAATTACAATCGCTGTGCAACAACAGTCTACCATTTATTTTATTGTGAACTCAGTCTATCCCACCACCCATTCTGAGGTGTGGATCCTGTTTCTGACGAGGGTCTTAAAACCTGCAAGGGGCTGATTGAAAAGAAAGGCAATAGCAAGACAAGTTGGCTGTCAGTTCATTAATTTTTGATCTGTCGGTTGGATCATTCTAGGTACTTTAATTTTAATTAATGATTCTGGTACATTTCTTTAATGCTCCCGAAACCTATCTACTAATCACTTCAACAAATAGCAGGAAAATAGCACCATACATAGACTGAAATTTCTGCTGGTCTACTTATGTGTATCCGTCTTGTGGATGTCAATTCAACATGTTTCCCTGCTTGCCAATTTTATGAATGGCTGTACCATTGAGTGCTAACATTCTGCAAATGCAAGTAACCGCGTTTGAGTTACAATGTAAGACCTATTAAACAATATAGCTCTAATGTTCAGGATGTCTTAGCTTCAACTTGCACTTCTTCATTTTATTTTACCCAGAAGCCCATTACCACAGACTGCGACACCCCTTAGCTCAGTTTTTTTTTCACAGAAGCTAACTGTCTTAATATATTACGACCTCAGCTACCGATCTAATTATTCAAAAGCTCAAGATGGGCATGGGGGTGGAATCTGTCTGTCATCCAATGGGCCCCATCAAACACTCCAACATGAATCCTCTCAAAGTACATTTTCGTTCATTCCTATTTCATTGTGACTGAATGGCCAATCACATTTACTGTCTTGATTGTATTTCTTTTGCCACTAACGATACTCTCCAAGTTTTAATGGCAGTTTCTCGGCGGATTTTGTGCAAGTGTCTTCTCGTTTAAACTGTGTTTTTCTGCTCGTCTAAGCCATATTTCATTTTTTGTCAAGTTGGTGCATACATCAGGAAACTGGTCTCCTGTTCATGTTTTCTACTGCCTCATGCTTTTTCACGCCAAGACCACATACATTTTTTCACACTTAGATCCGGTCACAATCATGATCTCATCAAACGATCAGAGAGGTTTATGTAATCTCTCCAGATACGATTTTGTTGCCTCGCGTCGTGGCTTGATCACCAGTTGAATATTTCCTAAAATGAAAGACAATGACACAAACATGAGACCACAATACATAGGAGAAGAAGAAAGGCCATTCTGCCCATCGAGTCCACTCCGCCAAAGTCATCAATGGATACCTATCAGTTTGCTGCTATCGACTAAACCTCCTTTTCACTAAAATTCATTTTAACCTTCATTCCATTTCAACACATTATCCTGTTTTTTTTTCTTCTGCCGACGAGGGGAGAGGCTATTCCAAACTTCGTGATCGGAAACGAGCCGGGGCAGGTATCAGATGTTATGGTTTGAGAGCATTTTGGTGATAGTGACCACAACAGCCTCGCATCTACATAACTTGGCGAAGGAGAGGATTAGGCAAAATGGGAGGATATTTAATTGGGGAAGAGAAAATTATGATGCAATTAGACATGAGTTCGGAAGCATGGATTGGGAGCAGATCTTCCATGGTAAAGGCACTAGAGACATGTGGAGACTGTCTAAGGAACTGTTGTTGCAAGTGATTAATAAATATGTCCCTCTGAGACTGGCAAGAAGTGGTAAGATAAATGAACATTGGAGAACGAGAGCTGCGGAGCTTCTCGTCAAAAAGAAAAAGGTAGCTTACATCAGGTGGAGGAAGCTAGAGTCAAGCTCAGATCCAGAGGAGTGCAGGCAGGCGAGGAAGGAGCTCAAAAATGGTCTGAGGAGAGCCTGGAGGGGGCACGATAAAGCCTTGTCAGAACGGATTAGGGAGAACACAAAGGCATTTTACACTTCTATGAGGAATCAGAGAGTCGTCAAAGAAAGTGTCGGGCCGATCAGCGATAGCATAGGGAATTTGTGTGTGTAGTCTGGGGACGTAGGGGAAGCCCTAAGTGAGTTTTTTGATTCTCTCTTTACGAAAGAAACGAATTTTGTAGTGAATCAAATCTTTGAAGAGCAAGTATGCATGCTGGAATGGATAGAGATAGAGGAAGCTGATGTGCTGAATAGTTTGTCGAACATTAAGATTGACAATTCGCCAGTCCCGGACCAGATTTGTCCTCGGCTGCTTTGGGAAACGAGAAATGAAATTGCTTCGCCACTTGCGAAGATCTTTACATCCTCGCTCTCCACTGGAGTCATCCCTGAGGACTGGCGAGAGGCAAATATAATTCCTCTCTTCAAGAAAGGAAATAGTGAAATCCCCGGCAATTACAGACCAGTAAGTCTCACGTCTGTGGTCTGCAAGTTGTAAGAACGAATTCACAGGAATATGATTTATGGCCATCTGGAAGAGCATGGCATGATTAAATGCAGTCAATACGGCTCTGTGAGGGGCAGGGCAGGCCTCACAAACCTTATCGCGTTCTTTTGAGGATGTGACTAGAAAGGTTGATGAGGGTCGAGCTTTGGATGTGGTGTATATGGATTTCAGCAAGGCATTTTATAACGTTCTCCATGGTTGGCTCATTCAGAAGGTCAGGAGGAATGGGATACAGGAGAGCTTAGTTGTCTGGATGCAGAATTGGCTGACCAACAGAAGACTACGAGTGGTAGTAGAAGGAAAATATTCTGCCTGGACGTCAGTGGGGAGTGTTGTTTCACTCTACTGTTTGTAATTTTTATCAATGACTTGGATGAGGGGATTGAAGGATGGGTCAGCAAGTTGGTAGTCGACACAAAGTTTGGTGGTGTGGTTGACAGGCTGTTGAAGGCTAGAGCGTGACATTGACAGGATGCAGAGATGGGTGGGAGGTGACAGATGGAGATCAACCAGGATAAATGCGAGCTGATGCATTTTGGAAGTCTAATTTCAAAGCTGAGTACAAGATTAAGGATAGGATTCTTAGCAGTGTGGAGGAACAGAGGGATCTTGATGTGCAGGTACATAGATCCCTTAAAATGGACACCCAAGTGGAAAGGGTTGTTAAGAAAGCAGATGGTGTTTTGGCTTTCATGAACAGGGAGCTTGAGTTTATGAGTTGTGAGATCTTGTTGCAGCTCTATAAAAATTTGGTGAGATCACACTTGGAATACTGCGTTCACTTCTGGTTGCTCTATTATAGGAAAGATGCGGATGCTTTGGAGAGGTTTCAGATGAGGTTTACAGGGATGCTGCCTGGACTGGAGGGCTTATCTTATGAAGAGAGGTTGACTGAGCTCGGGCTTTTTTTATTGGAGAAAAGGAGGAGGAGAGGGGACCTAATTGAGTGAAACAAGATAATAAGAGGCACAGATCGAGTCGATAGCCAGAGACTATTTCCCAGGGCAGAAATTGTTAACACGAGGGGTCATAGTTTTTAGCTGATTGGAGGAAAGTATAGAGGTGATATCAGAGGGGGGTTCTTCACAAAGAGTTGTGAGAGCATGGAATGCGTTGCCAGCAACAGTTGTGGAAGCAAGTTCATTGGGGACATTTGAGGTACTACTGGACATGCATATGGTCACAGAAATTTGAGGGAGCATACATGAGGATCAGTGGTCGGCACAACATCGTGGGCTGAACGGCCTTTTCTGTACTGTACTTTTCTATGTTCTATGTTCTATGCAACGAATCTACACCCCTAATTACTTCATCTGAAACAATTTTGCGGGTAACCTCCAAACCCAGAGAGCTGTCGAGATTTGTAGTGAATGGAAAATAATCTTACAATATCTTTAAGCAGAAGTAAAATATTTCCATTTGATTCAGACACAATATACTTTATTTGCACTTTCTCTAAGATAACCCACAATTTAAAAAATTAAATGCTACGCAAAACGCTCTGGAAATGCGAAATATCTCATTTTAACTTTGTCCAAATTCAATATTGTGAAGGCTCCATTAAATTTACTTCCATTTTTGAGTGCACTGTAAACATTGAGACTGTGTGCATAAACTTTATCGTCTTCCAGGAATCCTTTAAATTATCAGGTACCTATTACACTTAAATGTTTCAGAATAACGTCTCACGCGAATCTAAGCATAATATTTGTAACTAAGACTCATTGGTTTCGAAATTTCTGACTTTCGGGCTCATTAGTTTCGAAAATCCAGGCACTCACGAAAATTAATTATTTCAAACTACGTCGGCAGCACTGAGATGCGGTATCAATAAATGGCTTAATGTGTTGATGGTTGCTCATCCATTATTATGTTGCAACGTTGCATGGGACAAATAGGTTCCACTTTTCAGTGTCTCCATTTCCTGAAAACACAAACAAGTTCCATCCACTCCACGTCAAGCAGAATGGGTTTATTTGAATTATGTTTATGAAGAAAAACAAAGAGTTGGGATGAAAACGCCAGCATGTCATTACTTCATCCGTCTCTCTTCCTCCTTGAAGGAAGGGAATGCTCATCCCTTTGTTAAATTGGGTTTTCCTAATCTTTTTGCACACGGACAATTCCATTTCCAGCATTCCAATATTCCTATCATAGAACATAGAACACAGCACAGAACCGGCCCTTCGGCCCTTGATGTTGTGCCAATCTGTGAACTTATCTAAACCCATTCCCCCATCACCGTCCCAGCATCATCCATGTGCTTATTCAATGGTTGTTCAAATCTCCCTAATGTTGCTGAGTCAACCAATTGACAGGCACGTCATTCCACGCCCTTACTACTCTCTGATAAAGAACCTGTCACTAACATCTGTCGTAAATCTATCATCCCTCAATTTGTAGTTATGCCCTTCGTACACGCTGATGTCATTATCCTGGGACATAGATATTCATTGGCTATCCTATCTAATCCTCTGATCATCTTGTACATCGCCATCAAGTCCGATGTTCGCCTTCTTCTTTCTAAAAAGAACAGACACAAGTCTTTCAGCCTTTCCTCATGAGACCTTCTCTCCAGATCAAGAAACATCCTGTTAGATATCCTCTACACTATTTCCAATGCTTCTACATCCTTACTGTAATGGGGCGACCAGAACTGTTCACAATATTACAAGTGTGGTCGCAGTAGCATTTTGCATAGTTGCAGCATTACATTACAGCTCGAGAACATAATCCATCTACCAATACAACGTATCACACCGTATGCCTTCTTGAAAGCACTGTAGACCTTGGGTGGCAACTTCCAGGGATGTATGTACATGGAATCCAAGATCCCTCTGCACATTCACACAACCAAGAATCTTTCCATTGACCCAGTATTCTGCATTCCTGTTATTCTTCCCAAAGTGAATCACATCACATTTATGTGCATTGAACTTCATTTGCCACCTGTCAGTCCAATTATGCAGTTTATTCAAGTCCCCCTGCAACCTGCAACATTCTTCCACAAAGTCCACTACTCAACCGATTTTAGTATCATCTGCAATCATCCTAACCCATCCACCTATGCCCCCTTCTAAGTCGTGTATGAATTAACAAATAGCAGTGGTCCCAAAACAGATATTTGTGGCACATCACTTGCAACAAGACTCCTGCATGAACACATTCCATTAAACTCCACTCGTTGCCTTTTTACAAAAAGCCAATTCCGAATCCAAATTGCTATATCACATGCAATCTCATGCCTTCGCATTCTCTGCAACAGCTTACCACGTTGAGCCTTATCGAAGGCTTTACTGAAGTCTCTTTGCACTCGACACCAACTTTCCTACTCTCATGAACATGTTTGGTCACCTTCTCAAATACCTCAATCTGGTTTGTGAGATATGACCTGCCCTTGACGAAACCATGTTGACTACATAAATCAAATTATGGCTTGCGAGATGCTTATAAGTCATATCTGTAATAACCTATTCCAAACCCTTTTCTATGACAGACGTAAGGCGTACTGGTCTGTAATTACCCGGGTCAGCTCGACTGCCGTTCTTGAACAAGCGCACAACATTTGCAAACCTCCTGACTTCTGGTACGGAACCTGTAGGATAGACGACACAAAGATCAAAGCCAAAGACTGTCATCTCCTCGCTAGCTTCGCAGAGAATCCTCAGATAAATCCCTTCGAAAACAGGGGACTTGTCTACTTTCAGTCCTTCCAGAATTAATATATCACTTCCTTACTAAGGTCAATCCTTTCTCGTCTAATATCTCATATTTCGTTCTTCTGCTCAACAATAGTCTCATTTTCCACAGTGAAAACCAATGAGAAATATTTGTTTTGCACCTGTCCGACCTCCACAGAGTCCACACACAGCTTCCGAATTCTACTTTGACCGGCCCTGTTCCTACTCTGGTCATCCTTTGGTCCATCACAGGCCGAGAGAAAGATGTAGAATTCTCCTTTATTCTACCTGCTAAAGACCGCTTATGTCATCTCTTTTCTCTTCTCAATTCTCTCTTTCAGTCCTTCGTAGTTAATGTGTAATTCTCCATTGCCACAAATGAACCATCTCGTTTCATCGCCACATAAGCGTCTGTATTCCGCTTAACACGAGATGCAATTTATGCAGTAAAACACGGTTCCTTTACCTTATCTCTTCCTCCCTGCCTGACAGAGACATACATATCATGGACACCCACCGTCATTTCCTTAAAGCAGCTTCACATTTCGATTGTCCCCATCCCCTACATTTTGCTTCCCCTTTTCTATGCATCCTAAGTCTTGTCAAACCTTCCAAACCATCTGCTCTAAGAAAGTTCCTGTCGATATTTGGAAAATTGAAATCACCCATAACGACTACCCTGCTACATCTGCATTTTTCCACAATCTGATTTGCAATGCTACATCCTCTTTTTCCATCCTCCCTGTTCTTTCTCAATGTTCTAAACCCTGGAATAACAAGCAAATATTCGTGTCCCTGTGAAAGCTACGTCTGCGTTATGGCCACAACACCATAGCCCAGGTACTGATCCATGTTCTCAGTTCGTCACTGTTATTTCAGACACTCCTTGCGTTAAAACAGACGCACTTTAACTGAGCCCTTTGTTTCATCGCGTGGGAAAAAAATCCCAATACATTGACTACATCCTTTCCGTGCCCCATGTGCAACTGTCCCCTCTCATATATGTCACTCTGATTCCCAAACCCGCCAAACTAGTTTAAATGCTCCCGAATCAAATAACCAAATCACCCTCCCAGGACATTCGTGTCCCTCCAGTTTATGTACAGATTCAATTTTGGCCCGAAGGTATCCCGATGATCTAAGTATCAGAAGCCTTCTCTCCTGCACCAGCCTCGCAGCCACGTGTTAAGTGCATTCCCCGACTGTTCCTCACCTCTCTATCTAATTGCAGCAACAGCAAACCCGTGATCACTACTCTACGCGTCCTGCTTTTCAACTTTCAATCTAGGTCTCTGCAGTCACATTTCAGATCCTCAATCCTGATCCTGGCTATGGTATTGTAGCTAATACGTCCCCGATTTCTGGCTGCTCACTCTCCCCCTTCAGAATCTTGTAAAACCGATTGGCGACATCCCAGAGCCTGGAACTGCGAAGGAAAATTACCTTCCGGGAGTCCCGTTCAGACCAAAGAAAACTACTGTCAATCCGTCGAACTGTTGGATCTCCTACCACGAGCGCTTTTATATTCTTCCTCCTTCCTTTCTGAGCCACACTGCCAGGCTCAATTCCAGAGACCTGACAACTACGGCTTTCTGCTGATAGGCCATACCGACCAGCAGTAAGCAAAGGGGTAGAGTTATTTCTGAGGGGAACGGCCACAGGGGATCCCTGCTCTGACCATCCCTTCCATTTCTTCCCTTCCGGCATTTATTCGATAGCCCTGATGTGGGATAACGATTGTTGGACTAGAAGGCAGCGAGTTGTAAATGTTCGTGTCTTTTCTTCCTCGTGGTAAATTTGGTTGTTCCAAAGAGTACTTGTTGTAGTAATGCTTCTTCTGTTAACTCAGAGCTTTTGGAGTGTTGAAGAAGTGATTTTCGTTGTTTTACAAAAGGTAAAAGAAGCAAAACTGTGGGAATTGCTCGTTAAGATGGAGTTAGAGTTACCTTCTTATCATCACCATAAGAAAAGGAGAGATAATTACAACAATAGCTCAACATTTATATTTGATGGAAATGGCATTGGAGTATTTGGAGATGACTAAAATCCAATTGAAAATGACACAGCTTGAGTTAAAGACAAAAGAAAAATGAAGAGGAAAATAAATGAAACGGCTTGAATTATGATTAGAAACAGAGGTAAGAAAAAGATCAAAATCTAGTATACAAAAACCGGAAAGGTAGAATTACGTTAGCAGTACTAAAAGAAAATGAGAGATAAGAAAGAGAAAAGGAGACAGAGCAGAGGTAGCAATTGGGCGGGTGGGTATTTGAACATCATAAATTATCACTTGAACGTGAAAGCCAGCTTAAAACGATTACGATGAAGGCTGAAGGTAAGGTTAGTGTGGAAGAGAGTGAAGGTAAGGAAACACATGGTAGCCAAAGTCCTGGTGAACATCTGTTCAAATATATTCAAGCATTGTCTAAGGTTTATGAGAAGGACATGGAAGCCTTTGTTGTCTTAGTTGAGAAAGTGGTTGAAGGGATGATGTGGCCAGTGACCATGCGGATTTTGATTCAAACATAACTGATAAACAGAGCTCGTGAAGTATTTATATCACGATCAGACGAGGTGTCCGGGATGTATGAGAGGGTGAATAAAGCCAGTTTAATTGCATGTGAACTTGGACTAGAAGTCTGCAGACAACGTTCCAGAAGTCTCACTAGCGTCCCTGGTCACACCTGAACTCCGTTTGAAAAGACCAACCAAAATAATTTTGCTAGATGGATAAGGGTGTTAAAATGCAATAAATCTATGATATGTTAAGAGAGACGATTATTTTGTAAGAGTTCAAAAATTCACTTCCTAAGATAGTGAGAAGTCTCATGGAAGAGCAGAGCATTAAAACGTCATGATTAGCGGTTAAAATGGTTGGTGTTTATAAGATGGTTCATAAATCGAAGTTAGGCTTCCAACATCAACTTCAGTGAATGAGGCACAGTAATGGGAGTAAAGCGAAATCCTCAT
Source organism: Hemiscyllium ocellatum (assembly GCF_020745735.1). Lineage (NCBI taxonomy): Eukaryota > Metazoa > Chordata > Chondrichthyes > Orectolobiformes > Hemiscylliidae > Hemiscyllium > Hemiscyllium ocellatum. The sequence continues at coordinate 518,783 of NW_026867617.1, forward strand.
GTGGTAAAACAAAAATAGAAGATCGCCAGGATAATTTACCACAGGGCAAAAAGGAAATCCTTGAAGCAGAAAGAGAAATTATAAAGCTCAGGTATCTTCAATGCAATAAAGCAGGCCACGAGAAATTTCAACGTTTGTTGGTTAAAAAAACACGAGGAAGACAGATGTAGGAAAACAGGATAAGTCAGTGAATTTTGTTGGAATGCAAACAGAAAGTACAATGGAGTCGAAAAATGTGCACCAGAATGTACAATGTGGTCGTAGGTTAGTTCAGGCGGAAGAGGCAGATCTTCTTAAAACATATACCTGCGAAATTAAAGTTCACTTGCAGAGGCCAGGAGGAGCAGGTAAAGAGGTTACAATATAAAGAAGCACAAGATCCTATCAACCTTCGAATTTGAAAGTTGAGGACAGGTGGACCTCTAAAGGGCCATTACGATATAAAGTGCTCTTAAAACGATTTCACGGTGAGACAAGAAGTATTCAACCATGTCGAGTGAGGTTTGGGAGTCCACTGAAAAAAGCGCGAGTATTTATGGCAGGAGCCCTGAACATTTGCTGAACTCCAGGAGTGTAATTTGTCCTTGCTAATGATGTATCTGCTGCACAGGTAGGAGTTCTACATACTGTGGTTGAAAGGCGAAGGCAAATAAGAAAGTTGAAGGGGAATTCTCAGAGACCCTGTTTCACATGAGCATATCGAGAACAAAGTAGACATTTTTATCTCACAGCAATTGACTGAGTTGCAGCAGGAAAATCAAAAACCAAAGCACTTTATCATAAACCATACACAGGGAAATATTGCGAATGTATTTTAGTGTGATTATGTTAAATATATGCCTTTTGAGGAAATGTAGACCATCATATATTCAGGCAGATGAGAATTTGCAGAAGTTCATCAAATCGCATTGCCAGTGACTTTCCGAGGAGATATTGGGGTAGCACATGAACTGCCAGGAGGCGTCATTTCGAGTCAAGAAACTCAAGCTAAAATGCAAAATCATTTTTGTTTTTGCCTGGACTGCACAAGGATGTAATTGAATTTTGCTAGATATGACATACATGTCAGCTCATTGGAAAAACATAGACAGTAATAAAACCCGCATTGTTAATAACTGTACCTGCTTTTGAGAAACCTTTTCCAAGTGCCTCAATTGATTGCCAGCGACCCGTACTTAAACAAAAAGTGCAATTCCATATTTGCTAACAATCATAAATGCTCACGAGATTTCCAGAATCCATTCCATACGCAGTGTCATCGGTAAAAGGATTGTGGAGGATCTACTCAAACGTTTCACTAGATATGGAATACCAAGTGAGAAATAGTCAGACTAATTGCCAAACTTTGCATCAGAATTATTCAAAGACGTTATGCACAATTTAGAACGGAGTAATTCAAATCTGTTACATGTCAACTAGAATTGCAGAGAACACTCGAAAGTTGGCATCAAACATTCATGAACACGCTGAAGGCATACTGTCAAACCGGTCCAGATAATTGTGAAAAAGAAATACTGTTTGAATGTTTTGCCGTCAGAGATGCACCAAAATAATCATCCATTTGCACTATTGTTTGGGCATGAAGTGAGAGGAACGCTATAATTAATCAAGGAGAAAGTTATAAGTCTTCATTCGGAGACCGTATATTTGGACTAAGTGTCAAATTTTCTGGAACGACAAAGACGATCAGAGGAGTTGGCTAGAAAGTATTAAAATATATCACAGCATGCAATGAAACAGGAAGCAGACAATAAATCAAAAATTCGCCGTTTTTCTCTTGGATATAAGGTATTAATTTTACTTCCAGTAACAGGTACACAGTGAAAAGCAATGTTTAGTGGTCCCTATCAAGTCAAAAGGAAAAGGGAGAACCAAGATCAGAGGATTCTGAAATAGACATTTCACAGATTAAATTGGACAACGTGGATATTGTTAAAAATTGGTATAAAACTTATTGAATCATCTTTTAGAGTAAAATCAAAATTACCTGAAAGAATATTTTGCTAACAAATGGGAAGACAAATGGAAAGAAGCTGGAAAATACTGACTAAATTATACATGATTTAGAAATAGGAAATACTGTTCTGATAATGCAACTGCTGTATCAGCGTAAACCTCAAATCAACACAATTTCAAAAGGTGGTTGAACGCATGTTCCAAGTGAACATAATAGAATTGTGTTAGACACTGGAGCTCATCCGTCGTAATGTTGCCAAAACCAGATGGCATCTCATGGTTATTTGTTGTCTACCACAAATTTAATGGACTTGGAACGTCTGAACCGTATCCAATTCCCCTTGTGGAAGGCTGTGTTTAACGAGGGGGCAACAACTTATATTTATAAGTTGGACATGCTCAGAGGGCACTGGTAGTTAACATTGTCAGAAAGAGTGAAGACCATTTTGCTTCCCGTAACGCCGAATGAATTACACCAATTTTGATTCATGCCATTTGTCACGGAAAATGCGCCAGCCACATTTCAAACACAAACCAACAAGATCATTACCGGATTAACAATTTGTTTCGATGACCTGGTGACTTTTATTAACACATGAAGGAACATTTGTAACATTTATCAGAATTATTCAATCGACAATGGGAGACAGGCTTGCTGATAAATCTGGCTAAGGGTGCATTTTCCAAAGCCCAAGTCACATCCTGTGCCATGCCACTAAACATTGACAAAATGCCTCATGGGCTGCAAAAACGTAGTTTCGTAGTTTCCCATACCATCGACGAAACGAAGAGTACCACCGTTCCTGGGATTGAATGGATTTATTCAGAAGATCGTTCAAAATTTGAGTTCTATGTCTGCTGTACTCAGTGAGTTGCACGAAGATTCAGTGGACAGCGGACTGCCAGAACACAATTGAGATCCTGAAAACTCTGACATCCCTGCCTCAGTATTATCCACATCTAAATACGCAAAGCCTTTCCAGATGTCTATATATCCAATTGATTTGGATGTCGGTGCTGTGTTCGTTCTGGAAGTCAGGAGCACGTAATACATTTAATGGGTATTTCTCCAGGATATTGAGCATTCAACAGCAGAAGTATTCGACAATGGAAAGGCGACTTTGAGTTTTCGGTTGGCATTACAGTATTTCAATGTTCGTCTTACCACTAAAGCAATCATATGCACTGATCCTAACACATTGTACGATTGTAGAGAGAATTAAGGTCAAAAATACCAGTCTATCTTGATGGACTTGGTGTTGCAGCCACTCCATTTGAAAATCGTGCACGTGGCAGGACGAGAAAACATGATAACCAACATATTGTGAAGAATTGGTCGACAAATGGAAGTGTCTGCTGGCAGCCGTAACGAGCTTGAAATAGAATGTAATATCGCATGTTTACATGGTTACAGTCATTGTCGTGTACCAACAATCGAAATTTAAAGGGTTTTAAAATGAAGGCATCTTTGGATATTAACGTTTCAGTTCTGTTTTCAGTAGGGAGACGTGATGTTGTTGCTCATTTAACAAGATTGTAATGTTTTGGTTATTTTTCAATAAGAGTCATTATGTCAGATTGTCTGTTATGTCTGAACTGAAAATGTGTTGCTGGTTAAAGCACAGCAGGTTAGGCAGCATCCAAGGAATAGGAAATTCGACGTTTCGGGCATAAGCCCTTCATCAGGAACCGAAGCGTCGAATTTCCTATTCCTTGGATGCTGCCTAACCTGCTGTGCTTTAACCAGCAACACATTTTCAGCTGTGATCTCCAGCATCTGCAGACCTCATTTGTTACCCCTGTTCTGTCTGAACTGCCATTTAATAATGGTGAGTCGATGCTGCCTAAGTCAAAAATGAAAAAAAAGGCTTTCAGTCTTTTTTTAAAAACACGTGTGCAATGAAAGGGGAGTGGTTAAATCTCCAAGTTCAGGATGTTTTCTTGTTTTGGGTTAACTTTACCTGGTCCCGAAAGAAACAGCTCCATGCTGATCCTCTCTGTTTCTGACTTGTCGCTCCTGTGTAATCCTCCGTTTGAATTTACCATTTTCCCAAGGGGTGTGGTTGTTTGATGTCGCAGGAAATAGGAACAGCTCTTTGTTATGTTACGTTTTAGTATCGGTTGCGTTTTTAAATAGTTCTGTTCTTTTTTTGTCTGTGAGAAAATAAATTCTGTTTTGATTAAACCCGAGTGGTTTGACCAACTGCTTCGCTCCTGGAATATTCACCTGACATCTGTTGAAAACAACTGGAAAATTAGGTTCAGGGCTCCCTTCCTGCAATGTATTGTGTGGTCTGGCCAGGACCATAACAGTGTTAATAGTTAATAGTTAATAAGGCATTAGACCACCATCTCCACAATGTTTAGCATTGGCCATATTCAGTGAGTTGGTCTCTGATGCCAATCTGTTTGTACAATGTTTACTTCTCCTAAAACAGGCTGTAAAATAATTCTGCACATCTCTACCGATAATGCTGGATAAACAATGGAGTATCTTTGAACCAAACTGCACTCTAAATATGAGATAAGGATATCTGTTTCCAAGGAGAGTTCCCAGAAGACCAGAGCAGGTGCAGGACAATTAAATGACGCTGGACGCTTTGCTGAAGACTAGGTAGAGTGTCTGTTTTCCAAACCAGAACATTGCAATGACCATTGCATGGATTCAGGTTTTGTTTGAATGGGAGCTTTGGTGTACCGAATTGGACGGATTGCGTGAGTCCCTGCCAAATAGTCAAGTTCATCTCATTGTGTTGGGTATCCAACCTGTGATGTCGTGATTGGATTTTCAGCACACCACGTGGTGGCATGTTGAAAATCACCATTGTTCCGATTGTCGGGATGTTAAAATGCCCTGCCACTTTTTGGTTCATATCATGGAAACCATCCATTCCTGGAATGTGTAGGGTGCTTCAGTGAGCTGTACTGTAGATTATCTAGTGCAGATGCACAATTCTAGACGTAATCTCAACTATGAAGGCTCCAAAAGCAATGCAAGAATTTTGCAAACCATGTTCGAATTAAGTTCCTTCTATTCATGTTTTCAATATTTGCGGGTGTCTTTTTGTGCATGTTATGGTTTTATGGGAATATCCAGACAGTCAGACTAATCAATAAAGCAGAAGAAATCAAATACCGCCTCCGTCAATAAATCATAGCATACACAACCATATCTTTCCCTATGCCTTTTCAAAGTGGCAGGGAATCATTCCAGAATGTAATTTTTTTCGCTGAGCTGATAGGTTTGTTCTCAGACGTTTCGTCGCACCATGCCAGTTAATATCAAAAGTGAGCCTCTGTTGAAGCACTGGTGCTCTGTCCCGTTTACTATTTACGTTTCGTGGTCTGTTGCGATGGGTGATATCAATTCCAGTTCATTGTCAGAGTGTTTGGGAAATGGGGCCCAATGGATTTGTATCTTCATGGAGTTCTTGTTTGAATGCCACTCCTCCAGGAATTCCCATGAATGTCGAGGTTAGACTTGAACAGGACGTATACACTGTCCCTGTCGAAATGGTGACCCTCATCGTCTCTGTATCAGAATACCATAAGAATTTTGGTATCTAGTTGATACTCGTGATTCCTTGTGGTTAGTCAACTGCCAGTCGTTTCAATGTAGTGTTTGTTGCAGTCCCTGCAGTGCATTTCATACATAAGCAAAAAGCGGGACAGAGCACTGGCACTTCATCAGAGGCTCACTGCCGTTGTTACTAAGCACGGTGATTAAACCTCTGTGAAAGTATTGCCCAACTCAATGAGGAAACATAGAACGTGCACCACAAGTTGACCTACAAATCTGCAGAGAAATGCCAGGTATTTCAGGAGTACCGACTCATTAATATTCATGTGATATGGAACAACAATTACCTTGTGTGAAAATCTCTTTCAGTCTGAGCTCATGCGCGGACAAATATTTATCAGTAACTTGAACTTCCGTTGTTCTTTTTTTCCTTTCTCTCTCTTACAGTTTTTCTGTTGGTGATTGCATTGCTGGCTTGGGGAAACTGTGGTCTTTCTAAATGCACCACTCGATATCTGGTGGCCATGGCAACGTCTGATCTTCTCTTCATTGTTTGTGGTATAGTACTTTTACGATTTCGCACATATTATTATCCAAAGTGTTTCCTGGACATCACCCCTGTTTGTAGTTTCGTCCATGTCCTGAGCCATTTGACCATTGACTGTTCTGTCTGGTTCACTTCTGCTTTTACTTTTGATCAAACGGTTGCCATTTGTTTTCATCAGATGAAAGTTAAGTATTGCACAGAGAAAACTGCAATGAGGCTTCTAGAAATGAACTGCATTTTCTTTTCTTTAAAGAACATTCCATTCTACTTTCGATATATACCTGGAAATATCAGCAACAATATTCCATGGCACTGTTATACCAAGTCCAGTTATTTTAAAGACCGTCGGTGGGCAAGCTTTAAATATTTTGCAGAATTTCTAACACCATTTCTCGCAGTCACTTTCGTTCTTTTTATCAACGTTCTGACAGTGAGACGTATCTTTGAGGCTGTTGAGGTTCGTAAGGGACTGCGGGGGCAGACGAAGACAGAGAATGACTCGGAGATAGAGAACCGACGGATTTCCGTGGCTTTACTCTTTGCCGTATCCGCCAGCTTCATACTTCTCTGGTTTGTGTATATTCTTTATAGATTTGAAGCCGGTTATTCCTTACATTCTGCTGCTTTTAATCTCTTTAAACAAGTCGCATTTATGCTTCGGAACCTCAGTTGCTGCACAAATGCATTTATTTATGTGGTGACACAGAAGAAGTTCCTAGCCCAGTTAAAGTATGTCGTGAAATATCCCGGCAGCAAACTAATTCAATGGATGAATAAATCTAACTGAGAGCCAACATTACAAACAATAGACAATAGAATGAGAAGGCCACGTGCGGAATGCACTGAAATGAGAATGAGGAGTATCAACGTGATAACATTCGTTTTCTAACAGGCGACGAATGATTCCATTTGAGTAGTAAAACGAAAGATATTGATGGAACAAAGTCAGTGCAAAATATTGTGAGCAGTGAGCAACACGTAGGAGATATCTGAACAACAAAAGCATAATTATAAGAGGTACTAGGCATTCCAAACTGTCAATTTGTCCCAAGCAATCCGTTCTCAGTGAGTGAATCAGATCCAAAATAAATGTTGTGGTTCTGTTCGCCGAGCTGGAAGTTTTTTGCAAACGTTTCGTCCCCTGGCTAGGCGACATCATCAGTAGTCTGGAGCCTCCTGCGATGCGCTTCTTTGATGTTTCTTCCGGTATTTATAGTGGATATATATCTTTATATTTAAAAAAATCATATATATATATTTATAAATACCGGAAGAAACATCAAAGAAGCGCTTCGCAGGAGGCTCCAGAGCACTGATGATGTCTCCTAGCCAGGGACGAAACGTTTGCAACAAAAACTTTCACCTCGGTGAACAGAACCACAACAACGAGTACCCGAGCTACAAATCTTCGCACAAACCTTGACCAAAAATAAATGACCAGGACGAAAGTAACATTGAACACAGCACGCCAAACTGGGAAACTCCATGACAGTCTCCTGTCTACTCTTCCACACTGAACTCACTGATCCACACATCTGAACAGAAATTTAAAAAACAAGATATTGATTAAATAAATTAAACAGCATGCTTTAAAAAGTCTGTCTTTTGATTTTAAATCCCTTTTCTGCAATACTTTGATCCGTTTGTTCCTATTTAGATTCCCTGGCCTAACGGTACCATTCGTTTCATATACAAGTTTCTTTCCACGAAACAGCTGTTGTGTTGATGAGGGAATCCGAGGTCCAATCAAAGAGCTCACTAACAGACGGTCCCCGAAGGCTGGCATGGGGTTGGATGAGATAGATGAGCTCAAATCTTCAGTTTTTACACAAAAAATATTTTGTGTCTCTCACTACCTCCCTCAAGCTCAGCAGGAATTGACTCTGAATGAATCCTGATTGTTTCTAACTGCATATTTCAACTTGAGCTCAATTCAAAAAGATACTACAGTAACACCAACAATTTTTGTTTCCATCTGCAACACAACACCTAAACCCATCCATGCCTGAGCTTATAATTGTTGAGATAGTCATTCATTCCACTGTTACCTCTGGAGCCGTGTATTCAAGTGTCACATTGGCCTGACGCCTGATTAGAAACTCCATACATTTACATTGTTTAAGTTCCTTCCACCCTCCTGATTTGTTTTCTCAGCGATCATCCAATGACCGTCGTAACATTCATCATATCAAACTCCAAATTGTCGTTTTTCATTTGTTACTCACATATTTTAACATTTCATGTTGTCCACTGATTTCATGCCTTTTTTTCGGGCTGACATAAATGTTGTTTTATAAATGATCTATGATAGTGTTTCATCTTGTATTATGCTATAACTGTTATGAGCTGCTGTAAATGTTATTACCTGCTGTAGATGTTAACAGCTGATGTGATGGTAAAAAAGTTACATATTGCATTGCAATACATCAAATGAAATGGCAGATAATAATGCCAGAAGAAAAGGCAAGACTGAGAATTGGGAACAATTCAGGAACCAATAAAGAAACACCTAAAAACTGATTAGGGGAAGGACGGAATATGAATGCAGCCTTCTCTCGAAGCCAAGATCATTCTAACATTCCCAGCCCATTGGCATCTCATTTGTTAACTCCCCAACCTTATATCAGGCAATGTTCATTGCAGCCATGTCAAGATGTAAATTGTCCATCGTGTTGATTTCCAACCTGCTCCAGAGCTGGTCCCATTGCCTCTGAACAATGCGACTGGACTCCCAAGTCCGATTTCTAGACACATTTCAATAAGTCAATGCTTGTTTCGATCATCAAGAGCACATTGGACTGTCACTCAGTGTGAGATCACTGTGTTACAGTTTCTGCCTTTCAACCTTGCTGCGAGCTGTCTCAAATTTCCGTTTATTATTACATCCCCACCATCCTATCGTATTCATTGCCACCAACATGGAGCAATACCTCGGCCGTTTGATCCTGCTCCAGCAGAACTTCCTGCAGCTGTTCTGTGATATCCTTGACGATTGCAGCACAGCGGTTATCAGAGCACTTTGAAGGTATGTTAATAAGTGTGGAAATTGAAGCATGTTCCTCTAATGAAAGAACACAATACCAATACTGCATGCCCACTCTTCTCGCTCTATTTCTGTTCAGATAAGGCATTTCATGCTGTCGCTGATATGTCTGTGTCTGCATTTCTCCGATGAATCCTTTCCATCACAAGTGCCAAAAGTAGGAAACTGGTGTGGGATTTGGATACTCTCGGTCGACTTCTGAATTGTCATGCATTCTCACTTTGCACGCACACCCCAAATCGATTGTGTGACCACCGACACAAATGTGTTATTTCCCTAATCCTCCTATCCTGCAAGGGGCACAGTCCCTCTTGTTCCAGGAAGTAGAGAACTGTTTATGCAGACTATGACATTTCCTGCAGATATGTTTATCTCTTCGACATTGAGCGTCCTAGAATCTCACATTTCGCCGGATGACCATTTCTGATCGGTGGAGCTGTCTGAGCATAATCGAAAGTTTCTGACCAGTTACAACGTGTTGAACCCCTAACCATTTCGTCTCAAACATCTCCTTCCGCTGCATCATGTTAGTTACCAAATATTGAGTGTTGCCCAACCAATGAAAAAAAAATGAAATGTATTCCCTCTTTGACGCAACCTCCCATTCATCAAATATACTCTCTGAAACATCACCGCTTTGAGATCTGTCAATTTCTTCTTGTTCCTGTACTACAGCTGCTTTGATAACACAGCACAGAGCTCATTTTGCACCATAAAGACACACTCCTTGCCATTTGGAAAGTTCAGAATAAGCGCCTACCTTGGGAATAATTGGTACTTCAAACAGGAAGAGTCTCACACTTTATCCAGCATGTGTCGTACCTTTTCTGGGAATGCGTGAGACCAATAGTGCAGGTAGAGCTTTACTCTGTAACATGACATCGGATTGCTTTACTGGGGAATGTGTAGAGATCTCGCTTTGTGTCTGACGGCTATTTTACTTGGACAGAGCATGTAAAAAATGAGCCTTCCGGAACAGTAAATTTTATCCTATACAAAAGATTGCGTGAAAATGTACCAATCATGCATTATCTCTCTACAATACTGAACATTAATTGCAATTTTCCAGACAATTACTGACGTGTAGCATGTATTTTCCTTCTCTCTGTGATACAGTTATCTGGTCGTCACATGATCCTGTTTCAGGTGCACAGCATAATTTCCTGTTCAAGCCTGTTAGAAACAATAGGGAAGGAAACTCTCACATTTCATTGTCATCACCATCAAACTGGTTTCTGCACACTCTGTTCAGATCATGTCTTCACTCGATACACGTCCACATTACTTTGATGATTATGAAACATCAAACTTAAATAAAAACTTTTCAATTCTCTGTTCGTGACAAAACTTCAGACATTTCAATATGACAAGATCTGGTAAAAAGAGTGATTTATAACTGTGTATGATTTTTGTGAATCTGCAGGATCGCCATCTTTGGAACTGACCGCTCACAATTAAATGTACAGTTAAAGCTGCAATGCAGGAATCAGTACAAAATAATTTGTGGCACGATCATAGAATCACAGAGTCATAGAGCATGGAACCTGACTATTTGGTCCAATAAGTCCGTTCTCAACAGAATCCCAAAGTAATGTAGTCCTACCTGCCTGGTCCTGTTCGTGAACCTTTATATATTACCTATTCATGTGTGTAATGTGATGTCTTTTCAATGTTGTAACTGTACCCGCATCCACCACTTCCGCACAACTGTTATTCTACACGCAAGCGATGCTCTGTGCAAAACGTTTACTTGTCATCCTTCCTTTAAATCTGTCTTCTTACCTTAAAAATGTACCCGCTCGTCTTGAAACTTCCCATCCTAGATTCGTAACATCAGAGAGACGTACAGCATGGAGAACGGCCTTTCAGTCCAATTCATTCATACCAACGACACAACCCAAATTATTCGAGTTCCTTTTGCCATCAATCTGCCAGAATTCCTCTGAACCATTCCTATTCATGAACCTCTCCAGATGACTTTGAAATGTTGTTCTTGTCGCAGTCTCCATCACTTCTTCTGGAAGCTCATCCAATACATGCACTAAGATCAGCGTGAAAACTTTGCACCTTACATCCCTTTAAAATCTTCCCGTCTAATCCTGCACTTCTGCCCTCCGGTTCTGGAGTCCACCACCCCAGGAAAAAAATACCTTGTCTATTTGCTGTATCCAAGCCCCTCATGATTTGTAAACCTTTTTTTTCTGATCAACCCTTAGCTTTTGACGCTCCAGGTGAAAACAACCCCAGTCTATTCAGCCTCTCCCTACAGATCAAAACTTCCAGCTCTGGCAACATTCTTGGAAATATTTTCTCAACTCTATCAAATTTAATAATATCCTTCCTGTATGAGGCAGGCCAGAAATATGCATAATATTCCAAAAAAAGAGTGGCCAAATCAATGTCATGTACAACTGCAACATGAGCTCCCAACTCCTGTCCTCAATGCTCTGAACAATAAAGGAACGCATACCAAATGCCTTATTCACTATCCTAGCTACCTTCGACTCTACTTTCAAGAAAATATCAGCCTGCATTCCAAAGTCCCTTTGCTCCGCGATACTCCACTTACCATTAAGAGCATAAGTCCTGCTTCACATTTACCTAAATTAAACATCATCTGCCTCTCTTCAGTCCATTGACCCACCTGATGAAGGTTTCATTGTCCTGCGAGTTAACCATATTCGCTGTCCACTGCACCTCCAATTTTGGTGATTTCTGCTAACTTACAAACTGCACCATCTATGTTTGCATCTTCCACACTCTCCCATCTCAGTATTGAAACACTCCTTATCACTGCAGCATGTGCCAAAAACCACATCAACACCTTATTTCTTTGCGAGTTTCAAGAAGATTTGTAGCTCAGATTGAGGTTCTGAACGTAAGTTTGCTCGGCGAGCTGGAAGGCTCTTTTTGAGACGTTTTGACACCGCAGCATGAGTGAGTCTCAATTGAAGTTTCACTGGAGACGCGCTGATTATGGTAACTATTATGGTGAGGAAACGTTTGGAAACCAAGCTTCCAGCTCCACGTGCAAACTTACATCCTTAACTCCTTCACTCTGAAACTAGCTCCATCATGAAGAAACCTATTTCTCGAAACTTCTGCAAGTACAATTCACATCCTCATCTCAGTAACCACTTCCTTTCTCTGTAGTCTCCCGATCTCTGGATTATCCTCCCAGTGCCTAAGCCCCTCCCTATCTCTGTCAAAACTTCTAATGCCTGAAACTCTCTCAACTTCTGTATCATCCTTCAGCGATGCTGGGATTGGCTCAGACAGACGAGACAAGTAACATTTCGGATTAAAGGTGCTGAACCATGTTAAAAATCAATTCTTCATATTTTATCAGTTTAAGTAAGAGTTCATCATCCTGAGAATAAATCATTGAACACCAGTTCCTCATTTTCCCACAAAGTCTCAGTCAGTTCAAGGTGAGGAATTTTTGTCTACTCTTTTAAACCTCGCCATCTTCTGCCTGATCATCTTGATGACAGTCTCTTCATAGCGTTGTGCTGTATTGGTGAAGTGAGGCTGTTTTGATCTTCTTTGTGATCCCATTCACTTCTGGAGAAATCAGCCGCAGACCCAGTTGGCGCAGTGACTTTGTCTTTCCTGTATTTACTCGTGCAGCCTCGTGCCTCAAGTCAAAGCCAGTTTATAAACCGATTGTGATATTTCATCTCTCTCTGTGGTGTACACGGTGAGGTCACAGTTCTTCTGTGAGATCACACTTTGACCCATTTAGTTCAAGGGATGTCACCGCGGTCAAACGGTGAGCTAGTCAAACCCTACTTTTCTCAGATTACCGCATGTTTACATTGCAGAATGCACATAGCATTTCCAGACATAGACAGTGGAGTGGATGAATATTAATCAATAATGTGTCTGTGACAGTTCTATGTGTCTTCACTTAGTAATAGCTACTGACCATTTGTTAGTATTTCCTACTCAGTCGTCGTCCCCCAGGACTGGGCGAATGATCAGTGATGTGGCTGAGAATTAGGATCAGTCCCCTGCCTTCCTTATTTCTGCATGTTCCTCCAGCTCCATTGATGCCAAGCTATTTCTGTAACATCCAGTCGCCTTGTGGGAGATTCATTCTGAGCTTAAAGGTTGTTCATCAGTGAAACGTAAAATGATATTTTTTATTTTCAGAGGATTCCGGATACGACATTTCCCTGAAAGGACACGCCCACAGCTGGAATTTTCAATTTATGTATGGCAACTGGGCAAGTGCCAGATGACTGGAGGAGGAAAAATGTGGTTCCACTATTTTGAGAATGGCCTCAGAGATGAACCAAGGAATCATGTATATCGGAGTTAAACTATTTAAATATACTTTCAGAAGAGCAGAATTAATACCCATTGGAACGGTATAAGTTAATTAGGGATTAACAGCATGGGTTTTTTAGATAGTGGTCATACGTAACAACTATTTAGAACTTCTTGTGTAAACATGGAGATGTGTGTGGATGAAGGAAGTTCGGTTGATGCAGTTTCTATACATCAAATATATCTATTTAGCAAAGCTTTTGACAAGGTCTTGCATGAGAGACTGATTAAGAAAGTGAAAGCACATGCGTTTGAGGGAATATTGTCAAGATGGATCAGAAACTGGCTGAGGAATAGGACATAAAGGGGAGTGAAATAAGGCTGTTTGACTGGGAACCCGTGCTCAGTTGTGTTTGTCCAGATAATCAGAGTTCCCAGCTAAAAACACCAGAGCAAATAAAGGATTCAACATTCATCTTCCCGAACATGTCCTCATCTATAACTCAAAACAACAGGTAGAGAATGGAGTTAGAGACAGATTAAAGCTCTCTCCACACTGTCTGCATCAAACATTTTCGGGAGGAGAAACGCACAGGAAACTTGGTAGGTGATGTTGCAGACACATATTTAAAGGAAAGGCACAATCCGAATAGAGATGTAAATGTTAAACTCAGTCTGCACTGTCTCCAACACACATTCCACACGCAGAAGCATATGCATGCTCAGTGATTTATCAAGATGAACAGGGAGAATCAGAGGGATTCTGGATCCAACAAACAGTACTTCAATTCCATCTCAAACATCAAAATCTGCAAGTACAACAAACTTTTATCCACCCACCTCCATAACCAGCGCTCCTCAAACATGCCAGAAGATTCCCCCTGGCCTCAGAAACGCCATTAGCCATGCGGCTGATGCAGCTAACACCCCCACGCTGATTAGAACATAGAACATAGAAAAATACAGCGCAGTACAGGCCCTTCGGCCCTCGATGTTGCGCCGACCGAAGCCTACCTAACCTACACTAGCCCAATAACCTCCATATGCTTATCCATTGCCCGCTTAAATGACCATAAAGAGAGAGAGTCCACCACTGCTACTGGCAGGGCATTCCATGAACTCACAACCCGCTGAGTGAAGAATCTACCCCTAACATCTGTTGTAGTGGTTCTGTTCGCCGAGCTGGAAGTTTTAGTTGCAAACGTTTAGTCCCCTGGCTAGGAGACATCATCAGTGCTCTGGAGCCTCCTGCGAAGCGCTTCTTTGATGTTTCTTCCGGTATTTATAGTGGTCTGTCCTTGCCGCTTCCGGCTGTCAGTTTCAGCTGTCACTTCCTACCATGCCAGGATACATCCTGGTAAACATCCTCTGCACTCGTTCCAATATGTCCACATCCTTCCTATAGTATGGCGACCAAAACTGCACACAATACTACAGATGTGGCCGCACCAGAGTCTTATACAACTGCAACATGTCCTCAGGACTCCGGAACTCAATTCCTATACCAATAAAGCCCAGTACATCATATGCCTTCTTCACAGCACTATTTACCTGGGTGGTAACTTTCAGAGATCTGTGTACATGGACACCAAGATTCCTCTGTTCATCGTCACTACCAAGTAGCCTACATTAGCGCATTAATCCATCTTCTTGTTACGACTACCAAAGTGAATGATTTCACACTTAGCTACATTGAACTCCATTTGCCACCTTTCTGCCCAGCTCTGCAACTTATCTATATCCCGCTGTAACCTGCCGCATCCTTCTTCGCTGTCCCAACTGCACCGACTTTGGTGTCATCCGCAAACTTGCTCACCCAGCCTTCAAGCCCATCCTCTATGTCATTTATAAAAATGACAAACAGCAATGGTCCCAAAACAGATCCTTTTGGAACACCGCTAGTAACTGCACACCAAGATGAACGTATACCATCAACTGCTACTCTATGTCTCCTTCCAGCCAGCCAATTCCTAATCCAAACCTCTAATGCACCCTCAATGCCATACCTCCGTAGTTTTGCATTAGCCTGCCATGGGTTACCTTATCAAACGCCTTGCTAAAATCTATATACACCACATCTACTGCTTTACCCTCGTCCACTTCCTTGGTCACCTTCTCAAAGAACTCAAGAAGGTTTGTGAGGCACGACCTGCCCTTCACAAAACCATGCTGACTATCCTTGATCACATTATTCCTATCCAGATGTTCATAAATCCTATCCCTCACAATTCTAAGACTTTGCCCACAACAGAAGTGAGACTCACTGGCCTATAGTTACGAGGGCTATCCCTACTCCCCTTCTTGAACAAGGGGACCACATTCGCTATCCTCCAGTCTTCTGGCACTATTCCCGTAGACAACGACGACATAAAAATAAAGGCCAATGGCTCCGCTATCTCCTCCCTAGCTTCCCAGAGGATCTTAGGATAAATGCCATCAGGCCCAGGGGACTTATCTATTTTCATCCTTTCCAGTATTCCCCAGACCTCTTCCCTACATACCTCAAGGCCATCCATTCTAATCACTTGTGACTCAATATTCACATCAGCAACAGTGTCCTGTTCCTGAGTAAATACTGACGAAAAGTATTGATTTTGTGTCTCTCCAATCTCATCCGCCTCCACGCAAAACTTCCCACTACTATCCTTGACTGGACCGATACCTACCCTAGTCATCCTTTTATTTCTGACATACCTATAGAAAGCCTTTGGGTTTTCCCTAATCCTACCAACTAAGAACTTTTCATGTCCTCTTCTCGCTGCTCTTAGCTCTCTCTTTAGATCCTTCCTGGCTACCTTATAACTCTCAATCGCCCCAACTGAACCTTCACGTCTCATCTTTACATAGGCCGCCCTCTTCCCTTTCACAAGGGATTCCAATTGCTTATTAAACCACGGCTCCCTCACAAGACCCTTTACTCCCTGCCTGACTGGTGCATACTTATCAAGGACACCCATTAGCTGTTCCTTGAACAATCTCCACATATCATTTGTGTACTTCCCTTGAAGCCTATTTTACCAATCCACGCATCCTAAGTCATGCCTCACCGCATCATAATTTCCCTGCCCCCAGCTACAACTCTTGCCCTGCAGTGCACACTTATCCCTCTCCATCACTAGAATAAAAGTCACCGAGTTGTGGTCACTGTCCCCGAAGTGCTCACCTACCTCCAAGTCTAACACCTGACCTGGTTCATTACCTAGAACAAAATCCAGTATAGCCTCACGTCTTGTTGGCCTGTCTACATATTGTGCTGCAAATGTGTTGCTGGTCAAAGCACAGCAGGCCAGGCAGCATCTCAGGAATAGAGAATTCGACGTTTCGAGCATAAGCCCTTCATCAGGAATAAGAGAGAGAGCCAAGCAGGCTAAGATAAAAGGTAGGGAAGAGGGACTAGGGGGAGGGGCGATGGAGATGGTATAGGTGGAAGGAGGTCAAGGTGAGGGTGATAGGCCGTAGTGGGGTGGGGGCGGAGAGGTCAGGAAGAGGATTGCAGGTTAGGAGGGCGGTGCTGAGTTGAGGGAACCGACTGAGACAAGGTGGGGGGAGGGGAAATGAGGAAACTGGAGAAATCTGAATTCATACCTTGTGGTTGGAGGGTTCCCAGGCGGAAGATGAGGCGCTCCTCATCCAGCCGTCGTGTTGTTGTGTTCTGCCGGTGGAGGAGTCCAAGGACCTGCATGTCCTCGGTGGAGTGGGAGGGAGAGTTAAAGTGTTGAGCCACGGGGTGATTGGGTTGGTTGGTTCGGGCGGCCCGGAGGTGTTCTCTGAAGCGTTCCGCAAGTAAGCGGCCTGTCTCACCAATGTAGAGGAGGCCACATCGGGTGCAGCGGATGCAATAGATGATGAGTGTGGAGGTAAAGGTGAACTTGTGGTGGATATGGAAGGATCCCTTGGGGCCTTGGAGGGAAGTGAGTGTGGAGGTGTGGGCGCAAGTTTTACATTTCCTGCGGTTGCAGGGGAAGGTGCCGGGGGTGGAGGTTGGGTTGGTGGGGGTGTGGATCTGACGAGGGAGTCACGAAGGGAGTGGTCCTTGCGGAACGCTGATAGGGGAGGGGAGGGAAATATATCCGTGGTGGTGGGGTCCGTTTGGAGGTGGCGGAAATGGCGGTGGATGATACGTTGTATGCGGAGGTTGGTGGGGTGGTAGGTGAGAACCAGTGGGGTTCTGTCTTGGTGGCGGTTGGAGGAGCGGGACTCAAGGGCGGAGGAGCGGGAAGTGGAGGAGATGCGGTGGAGGGCATCGTCGATCACGTCTGGGGGGAATCAGCGGTCCTTGAAGAAGGAGGCCATCTGGGCTGTGCGGTGTTGGAATTGGTCCTCCTGGGAGCAGATGCGGCGGAGACGAAGGAATTGGGAATATGGGATGGCGTTTTTACAGGGGGCAAGGTGGGAGGAGGTGTAGTCCAGGTAGCTGTGGGAGTCAGTCGGTTTATAATAGATGTCTGTGTTGAGTCGGTCGCCCGAGATAGAAATCGAAAGGTCTAGGAAGGGGAGGGAGGAGTCTGAGACAGTCCAGGTGAATTTCAGGTCGGGATGGAAGGTGTTAGTAAAGTTGATGAACTGTTCAACCTCCTCGTGGGAGCACGAGGCAGCGCCGATACAGTCATCAATGTAGCGGAGGAAAAGGTGGGGGGTGGTGCCAGTCTAGTTGCGGAAGATGGACTGTTCCACATATCCTACAAAGAGGCAGGCATAGCTGGGGCCCATGCAGGTGCCCATGGCAACTCCTTTAGTTTGGAGGAAGTGGGAGGATTGAAAAGAGAAGTTGTTCAGGGTGAGGACCAGTTCAGTCAGTCGAAGGAGGGTGTCAGTGGAAGGGTACTGGTTGGTGCGGCGGGAAAGGAAGAAGCGGAGGGCTTTGAGTTTTTCGTGATGGGGGATGGAGGTGTACAGGGACTGGATGTCCATGGTGAAAATAAGGCGTTGGGGACCGGGGAAGCGAAAATCCTGGAGGAGGTGGAGGGCGTGGGTGGTGTCCCGAACGTAGGTGGGGAGTTCTTGGACTAAAGGGGACAGGACCGTGTCGAGGTATTGGGAGATGAGTTCGGTGGGGCAGGAGCAGGCTGAGACAATGGGTCGGCCGGGGCAGGCAGGTTTGTGGATTTTGGGCAGGAGGTAGAAACGGGCGGTGCGGGGTTGTGGGACTATGAGGTTGGAGGCGGTGGATGGGAGATCCCCTGAGGTGATGAGGTCCTGGATGGTCTGTGAGATGATGGTTTGGTGGTGGGAGGTGGGGTCGTGGTCAAGGGGGCGATAAGAGGAGGCGTCCGCGAGCTGGCGTTTGGCTTCAGCGGTATACAGGTCAGTGCGCCAAACTACCACCGCACCTCCCTTGTCTGCGGGTTTGATGGTGAGGTTGGGATTGGAGCGGAGGGAGTGGAGGGCTGCACGGTTTATTGTGTCAGGAAACCCTCCTGCACACATTGGACAACCACCGACCCATCTAACGAACTCGAGCTATAGCTTTCCCAGTCAACATCTGGGAAGTTAAAGTCCCCCATAACAACCACCCTCCTACTTTCACTCTTCTCCTGAATCATCCTCGCAATACTTTCCTCTACTTCTCTCGGACTATTAGGAGGCCTGTAGAAAACTCCTAACAGGGTGACCTCACCTTTCCTATTTCTAACCTCGGCCCAAACTACCTCAGATGGCAAGTCTTCCTCCATCGTCCTTTCTACCGCTGTAATACAATCCTTGACAAGCAATGCCACACCTCCCCCTCTTTTACCCCCATCTCTGACCCTACTAAAACATTTAAACCCTGGAACCTGCAACAGCCATTCCTGTCCCTGTTCTACCCACGTCTCTGTAATGGCCACAACATCGAAGTCCCAGGTACCAACCCATTGCTGCAAGTTCACCTACCTTATTTCTTATACTTCTGGCATTGAAGTATACACACTTTAAGCAACCTTCCTGTTTACAGGCACCCTCCTTCGAGATCGATGCCATGTTCCTAACCTCCCTACACTCAAAGTCCTGTACCCCAAAGCTACAGTCCAGGTTCCCATGCCCCTGCAGAGTTAGCTTAAACCCTCCCAAAGAGCACTAACAAACCTCCCCCCAAGGATACTGGTGCCCCTCAGGTTCAGGTGTAGACCATCCTGTTTATAGAGGTCCCACTTTCTCCAGAAAGAACCCCAGTTGTCCAGAAATCGGAATCCCTCAATCCTGCACTATCCCTGTAGCCACGCATTTAACTGTTCTCGGTCCCTATTCCTCGACTCTCTATCACGCGGCACGGGTAACAAACCAGAGACAACAACTCTGTTCGTTCTAGCTCTGAGCTGCCGCCCCCATCATGGCCACTCCCAAAGCCACTTCCGGCCCTCACATCATTGCTGATCCCACAAGCTCAGTGACTTCCGCCACCCCTTCTGCCGTGTCTGCCACCACTTCCGCTCCCACCAGCGCCACTCACCTGCAGTCTGCTGACACGCACCCCACAAACCCCACTGTCACTATCCCCACCCCCTCCAGAACCCTGAGGGGTTCATTACATTGTGGGCGGCACGGTGGCACAGTGGTTAGCACTGCTGCCTCACAGTGCCTGAGACCCGGGTTCAATTCCCGATTCAGGCGACTGGCTGTGTGGAGTTTGCACGTTCTCCCCGTGTCAGCGTTGGTTTCCTCCGGGTGCTCCGGTTTCCTCCCACAGTCCAAAGATGTGCGGGTCAGGTGAATTGGCCATGCTAAATTGCCCATAGTGTTAGGTAAGGGGTAAATGTTTGGGTATGGGTGGGTTTCGCTTCGGCGGGTCGGTGTGGACTTGTTGGGCCGAAGGGCCTGTTTCCACACTGTAAATCTAATCTAAAAATAACCTGCTCATGACTCCACCCCCATTCCACCCACCATCACCCCCACTCCAGATACTCACTCGGACCCCACTCCCAGCTTCACACCCACACCAGATGCCAGCTCCCAGCCGAGTTTTTACCATCCCTCCAGACTTTCCCCTCACTGAGGACGAACGATCAGTCCTCAGCAAAGGTCTCACCTTCATTCCCCTCCGTCCTTGCATCAATGAATTTAATACACGCCGTGACGTCGTACAATTCTTCCATCGCTTCCGCCTCCGAGCTGACTTTCACAATCAGGACACCCGCCCACCTTCCAAGGACCACTTCACCCACCTCCAACACAATGCATCCACCTGGACACCCCGCGCTGGCCTATTACCCGCCCTCGACCTCTTCATTTCCAACTGCCGCCGGGACATTTACCGCCTCAACCTCTCTACCCCCTCCCCCACTCTAACTTCTCACCCTCACAACGTGCAGCCCTCCAATCCCCATGCTCCCATCCCAACCTCACCATTAAGCCAGCCAATATAAGAGGGTGCAGTGGTAGTCTGGCGCACTATCCTCTACACCGCTGAAGCTAAACGCCAACTCGAGGACACCTCTTCGTTCTGCCTCCTCGACCATGAACCCACCCCCCCCATCACCAAACCATCATCTCCCAGACCATACAGAAACTCATCACCTTAGGAGATCTCCCACCCACAGGTTCCAGCCTCATAGTCTGGGAACCCCACACTGCCCGGTTCTACTTCCTTCCCAAGATCCACAAGCCTGACCACCCTGGCCGCCCCATTGTCTCAGCATGCTACTGCCCCACTGAACTCATCTCTACCTACCTCGATACTGTCCTATCCACGCTAGTCCTGGAACTCCCCACATACGTTTCAGACACCACGAACGCCCTCCACTCCTCCAAGACTTCCGTTTCCCCTACCCCCAATGCCTCATCATCACCATGGAGATCCAATCCCTCTACATTTCCATCCGCCATTTCAGGGCCTCCAAGCCCTCCGTTTTTCCTCTCCAGACGTCCCCAACAGTGCCCTTCCACCGATACTCTCATTCGTTTGGCCGAACTGTCCTCACCCTTAACAATTTCTCCTTTGAATCCTCCCATTTCCTCCAGGCCAAAGGGTTAGCCATGTGCACATGTTTGGGCCCCAACTATGCCCGTCTCTTTGTTGGCTGCGTAGAACAGTTGATCTTCCGTAATTACACCGGCACCACTCCCCGCCTCTTCCTCCGCTACATTGATGACTACATTGGTGCCATTTCGGGCTCCCGCGAGGAGGTTGATCAATTCTTCAACTTCACCAACACATTCCACCCTGACCTGAAATTTACCTGGACCATCTCTGACACATCCCTCCCCTTCCTGGACCTCTCTATCTCCATTAATGACGACCGACTTGACACTGACATTTTTCAAAAACCCACCGACTCCCACAGCTCCCTGGATTACACCTCTTCTCACCCTATCCCTTGCAAAAATTGCCACCCCGTATTCCCAATTCCTCCGCCTCCTCCGTATCTGCTCCCAGGAGGGCCAGTTCCACCATCGAGCACACCAGTTGGCCATCTTCTTTAGAGACCGCAATTTTCCTTCCCATGTGGTTAAACATGCCCTCCAACGCATCTCGTCCACATCCCACACCTCCGCCTACAGACCACACCCCTCCAACCGTAACAAGGACAGAACGCCCCTCGTGCTCACCTTCCACCCTACGAACCTTCGCATAAACCAAATCATCCGCCGACATTTCTGCCGCCTCCAAAAAGACCCCACCACCAGGGATATATTTCCCTCCTCACCTCTTTCCAGCTTCCACAGTGACCATTCCCTCCGTGACTACCTGGTCAGGTCCACGGCCCCCTACGACCCAGCCTCCCATCCCTGCACTTTCCGCTGCCACCGCAGGAACTGTAAAAGCTGTGCCCGCACCTCCTCCCTCACCTCTATCCAAGCCCCTATAGGAGCCTTCCATATCCATCAAAGTTTTACCTGCACATCCACTAATATCATTTATTGTATCCGTTGCTCCCGATGCGGTCTCCTGTACATTGGGGAGACTGGGCACCTCCTAGCAGAGCGCTTTAGGGAACATCTTCGAGACACCCGCACCAATCAACCACACCGCCCCGTGGCCCAACATTTCAACTCCCCCTCCCACTCTGCCGAGGACATGGAGGTCCTGGGCCTCCTTCACCGCTGCTCCCTCAACACCAGAGGCCTGGAGGAAGAACGCCTTATCTTCCGCCTCAGATCACTTCAACCCCAGGGCATCAATGTGGACTTCACCTGTTTCCTCATTTACCCTTCCCCCACCTCATCCTAGTTTCACACTTCCAGCAAAGCACTGTCACCATGACTTGTCCAGACTTGTCCGACCTGCCTAGCTCCTTTTCCACCTATCCACTCTACCTTCTCCTCCCTGACCTAACACCTTCATCTCCTCCCCACTCACCCATTGTACTCTATACTACTCTCTCCCCACGCCCACCTTCCTCGAGCTTATCTCTCTAAGCTTCCAGCTCACTGCCTTTATTTCTGATGAAGTGCTTCTGTCCGAAATGTCGATTTCGCTGCTCTTTGGATGCTGCCTGAACTGCTGTTCGCTCCAGCACCACTGATCCAGAATCTGATTTCCAGCACCTGCAGTCATTATTTTTACCACAATAAGAGGGATATCAGTGCTGTCTCTGTATGGGCAGTAACACTTAGAGATAGATCAGTGATGTTTCCATTGTTGGACCCCCATTTTTTTCACTGAGTCCCCTTCCCTCAGGAAAGGCAGCATGTTCTCCTCACTTAGTCCTTCATGTGACACCATATCCTGGGAAATGTTGGATGGAGAATACGTTCTGACCCCGACAGCAATGTTCACATTCAGTAAGTAAGAACATTTGAGTCAAATGCTCTTTGTTTAAACGGTCAGCTACAAACCTAAAGAACATTAGGACATCTCTGAGAGACATTTCCACACTTGGAATAAACTGGCTTGACGGAGAATCAGCTGCAATAATTTGTGATCTCGGGATGGGACTTGTGGTGTTTGAATGGTCAGCATTATAGCTGGCAGATTCCAAATACGGTTTTCACTGTTTGATGACGATGTACTGAGACGCTATGCTCCATAACTGGACTTACACTCATTACTGTAATGAGTTAGTTCAATTTAAAAAAAACCTGAAAGACAGCAATACCGCTGAACACCACTGCACACTCTATCTCCCCAAGGAGCTTCCATGAAGGACAAGGCAGCGTCTCTGGAAATGCATCAGTTCAGAATTTCAAACAAGGAGTTTGTCAGCTACTTGAAGAGACAGATCGCCTCGCACAGAAAAATGGATCAACTAATTGATCTCGTGGATTGTTCTAAAACGTCTTTGCTTTTATTGGCGTCACTGGTATGATATTATGATGATTGAACTCGTTTTACTCTGCTGCTGACCTGTTCTCTGGCTTCAGCTTTTGACCAATAATGTCCCCAGCTCACTGAGTGGTCAGCATTATCCAGAGATCGGAACAGTTACAGTAATTCACTGAGCAGCATTCTCGGTACAATTCATCACTGACAGAGACTTTCAACTTCACTACTTTTGCAGCATTTTCTGATCTCAGTATTCTCTCATATTTTTCGGTTTATTATGATCTTAAGCTATGAGGAGAGATCATGCAAGTTAGATCTGATGAAGGGTCACTGGATCCGAAATTTTAACTCTGGTTTCTCTTCCACCGATTATGCCATGTACAGAGAAAGTTTTGAAATTGTTATGCAAATGAGTCATATTTTCTGTCGAATTTTTAAGATTAAGCGGTGATCTGATTGAGTTCTGACAAGATATTAGCAGTGAAAGACAGAAAATGTTGAATATTTCTATTTATTGGTGTTTCTAGGATGAGGGAGCAGAGTTTAAGAATAAGTGCTGGAGTGTTCAGGAGAGATGCTATCAATCGTTTCTGCACAGAAAGGGTGGGATAGCTTTTGGACACTTCCAGAAGCGGCAGGAGATGTTGTATTAATTCTAACATTTAAATCTGCAGCAGTTTTCCTTTTGCTAAGCAAAGGAATTGAGTGATATGCACTCCGTTTTGAGTTGTAAACCTTCATCAAACTACCAACCATCTGGAATTCTGTCTCTCCTCAACTTCTCCGGTCAGGAGATTCACATCGTGACAGATTTACTTCCTGAAACCTGCACGTTGAGACATTTATCATGTACACCCGTGTCATCTACGGCGGAAATGTCACAGCAATCGAAACATTCTGACAATGTCACGCAGTTTAGATGCTGCACTTGTGAAAGACATTTGAGTAGGCTTGTGTGAAGTCTTACACATTTTGTGATTACCGGTGTTCTGGACAACTTGTGCATCTGATCAGGATTTGATCCAATTCTAAATGCATGGGATGAAGTAAGCCAAGTGGAAAGGGGGAATATGGTTTCTCAACAGACGAATGCCTGAATTCGAAGCAAAGTTTCTAATGCGATTCTGCGCATGTCAGAGTTGGAGCTGAGACCTGTCGGAATCTATTACAGTCATTCAAATAATTATTTTGCAACCAAACAAATCACAGGCTTACTTTTGCTCTCCGAGGAGGGTCAATGACCTAATACTCTCTCCAACCCCATGAACCCTAGCATCAATGGGCTGGAGGACAATGCGAGATGGTGGAAAATGTTAACATTAAAACTCATTCAACCGCAGCCACTTCTACTCACACATTGCCCTCGGTTTTGTTGGAAAAACTTTACTGTGTTCTATGGAACAGGCAGAGTAAGAATCTGATCAGCAATCCATTGCATCGTTTCCCATTTGACATTCACAGTTATTTTGCTGCCAATTGCAGTTATTCCCCACGGAAAATGTGGTACTTCCCTTTGCACGATACGCTACGTGTTGGTTATTGAAGATGCCAACCTGATGATCGTTATTACTGAGATTAAATTGTGCATATTTCCTTATTATTACTTACAATCTTTCCTGTGTGCATTATTGCTGGGGTTCTGTGTCCTCCAGCCAGAGATTGATGTGTTTGTTTCACTGTCACTTTATCCTTTCACCGAATCGTGACCATTTGTTATCAGAAGCTGAGTACAAAATATTGCACTGAAAAACTCCAACCGTGTTTCTTGCATCAGCCTGCCCCCTGCTGTGTTTGATTAACATCCCCTTCTATTTTCAATATGCAGTTTATGTAATAATTAACAAAATGACATTCTGGTGTCAAATAATTTCAAGCTACTTTACCGAGACTTGGTGGGTGGCTTTACATTGGCTGGATATCGTTTTGAAACCCTTAGCTGGCATTCACTTTAATTCTGTTGCTGACTCCTCTGACCGTGAGCCACATTTCAGCGACCAGTTGATTTCAGAAGAGGCTGAAGGATGAAAGCAAAGGAGAGAATAAAAAAGAATCGTAGATGGACAGCAGAAGGAATTATGTGCTTTCGCTCTTCACCATATCTAGGACCATTATAGTCCTGTGACTAATCAACGTCGTAGATTTGTTATGTCATTCAAGTGTTCAATATTGATCATTCCCTCCTTTTTCTACATCATCCCAGTGCAGTTTGTTTCATGCTGCGAAACCGAAGTTGTTGCCAAAATGAATTTAGTTTTGCTGCAACATTGTCAAGGTTCAGAGCTAAGATCAACAACGCGGTAAAATCCCTGGTTACACAAATTTCTTGCAGAATGGAAAAACACAACTCCTTCATGAAACCCACAGGAGGCGCCCGTGATTCCCAGACCATGGAATAAATTCTTTTTATTCACTCTGGAGATGTGGGCATCACTGGCTGTGTCAGTGTTTATTAGCTGCCCAAGTTCGCCCCGAGAAGATGGCAATAAAATACGTTCTTGAACTGTCGGTGTCCAAATGCTTGAGATAGGCCAGCAAAGTAGTTAGTGTGGGCATTCAATGTTTTGTAATGGCGATAAATGTCCAAGACATGATGGCGAATGACTTGGAGGGGAGCTGGTAGCAGGTGGTGTTCTCATATATCTGTTGCCTTTGACCTTCTCGTCGAAGTGGCCGGATGTTTGGAAGGTGCTTTCTAAGGCATTTTGCTGAATTTCTGTTGTGAATCTTGCAGATGCTACACTCTACTCCAGCTGAACATCAATGCTGGAAGGTGGGGATATTTGTGGATGTGGTGCCAATGGAGCGGGCTGTTTTGTCCTGAATGGTGTTAGGTTTCTTGAGTGTTCTAGAAGCTGCACCAATCCAGGCAAATTGGACATGCTCCATCACACTCCCAATTCTTATACCAGTGGAGCGAGGGATTGGAGCTGAAAATAGCTGGATTCCCCAATGAAAGACATTCAAAGGAATTGCCTGGGGCAATAGAATTTCATAACCGGTAAATCTCATCAGTTTGAAATCCTTTCTAACGCTCCATCGAAATCAAGTCCTTCTGAGTGTTCTGATGAAATTAAATTAAATGGTTATCCAAGAAAGATCTTTGATATTTAAATGCACAGTCTCTATCCTTATTAACAATTCAACAGACCATACTACTCTTACAAAAATCCACACGATGATCTGTTTTGACGTGCAAAATTGTGGCAAGTGATGGCATAATGTTATCAGAACTGATCCACCAAAATTTAATTGTACAGGAAAATTTCCTAGATTCAGAATGATGTTCAGTAAAACATAAAATACTAAGCAACATGTATTACGTAGAATGATGCACGAATTTATTTGACTGAGACAGGTAAGAAGGGGTAAAATTAACGAAGTTGGATAACGAGAATAGAGGAACTTCTCGTCACAAAGAAGAAGGCAGCTTACGTAAAGTAGAGGATGCAATGTTCTCGCACAGCATTAGAGGATTACAGGCTTGCTAGAAATGGACTGTGAAGAGCCAGGAGGGGAAGGAAAATGGCTTCGCATGAAGGATTAAGGAGAACCCAAAGGCATATTACTCATAGGTGAGGTACAAAAGAATGTTCAGGGATAAGGTTGGGCCGATCAAGGATAGCGGAGGGAACTTGTGCGTAGAATCTGAGCAGACAGGGAAGCCGAAAATGAATTTATTTTGCTACGGTTTTCACCAAGGTTTTAACCATATAAATGAAAACTTAGAGGAGCTGGGTTACAGTCTTGAAATTGATGTGCTAGAAATCTTTGATAACATTAAGATTGATAAGTGGCCAAGGCCAGAAAAGTTTTATCCTAGGCTGCTCCGGGAAGTGAGAAAGGAGGTAGCTAAGCCCCTGGCGAGGTTTGCCTCCTCCCGCCCGACAGGGGTCATAACGGAGTATTGGAAGGAGGCGACTGTTGTTGCTGCTCTTTTCAAGAAGGATATTAGGGAAATCCCTGGCAATTACACACCAGTCAGTTTTACGTATGTTGTCAGCAAGATGTTGGACAGAATTCTTTGAGATAGGATTTATGACTATTTGACAAAGCATAGTAGAAATTAAAGCAGTCAGCACGGCTTTGTGAGGGAGAGGACATGCCTCAAAAACTTTATTGAGTTCTTTGAGGAGGTGTCAAGACGGGACGACGACGGTTGAGCAATGGATGTGGTGTATCTGGAGTGCAGCAAGGCATTCGATACGATTCCCCATAGTAGGCTCATTCATAAAGTCAGTCAGTATGGGATACAGGGAGATTGGGCTATCTGGACTCAGAACTGGCTGGCTGACAGAGGGCATAGAGTCTTTGTAGATGGAAAGTATTCTGCCTGGAAGTCAGTGATGAGTGGGATCCCGCAGGGCTCTGTTCTCGGGTCTCTGCTCTTTGTAGTTTTTATAAATGGCTTGGATGAGTAGGTTGAGGGGTGGGTTAGTAAATTTGCACATGCCACAAAGGTTGGAGGTGTTATGGATAGAACAAAGGGATACTGCAGACTGCAGCACGACATAAAAAGGATTCAGAGCTGGGCTGAGAAATGGCAGATGGAGTTCAAACTGGATAAATGCAGTATGGTGCATTTTGTATGGTCGAACTCGAATGTTGAATATAGGTTTAAAGGCAAGATTCTTGGCAGTATGGAGGAACAGAGTGATCTGGGTGTGGAAATGCATAGATCCCTCAAAGTTGCCACCCAAGTGGATAGGGTTGATAAGAAAGCAATTGTTGTTTTGGCTTTCATTAACGGGGGATTGAGTTTAAGACATTCGTTATTTGCTACAACTCTACAAGTCCCTGGTGAGACCACACTTTGAATATGTTGTCCAATTCCTGTCGCCCTACTATAGGAAAGATTCAGCTGATTTTAAAGCTCAGACGTTTCTCTAAGGAGAGAAGGAGGCAAGGGGAGACCTGATTGAGGTGGACAAAATAATGACTGGAAGAGATGGATTCAATAGCCATAGAATTTTCCCCCGGGCAGCGTTGTCTGGTACAAGTAGTCATAGTTTAAAGGTATTATGAGGAAGGTATAAAGGAGACTTCGGAGGTAGGTTCTTTACACAGAGAGTTGTGAATGCATGGGATGCGTTGCCCGCTGTGGTGGTGGAACCAGAGTCATTGGGAAATTTAAGCGACTGTGAGACATGCACACCGACAGCAGTGAGTTGAGGTGTGCATAGGTTGAATTACTATATTTTATATTAGGATTAAACCTCGGCAAATCTTCGTGGGCCAAAGGGCATATGCGGGACTTTTCTATGTTCTATGTTCTCGAAACAAAACATCCTGGAGTCGAAAGTCATACTGTTCTGCACTCTGCTTGAGTTCTCACGCCACTGCCTCTGTTGTGTTGGATGGTGGGATATTTGAAGGATTCAGTCAGACAGCAAGAACCCAGCATAATTCAAACTAACGACAGCATCAACACAGACACACGCACACACAAGGCTGGTGTGGAGAACGTTGCAATTAGAATAATGTCCCTTAGTGTGAAACACACCCGTGGAGAATTGACGTGTTTCCTCCATAAAGTGGAAATGATTTCTCTTTCAGCAGTATTTCTAACATTAAGGAATTTCACTGCACGTGTATCCGAGTGAATCATTGCAGGACGAGAGAGGGTCCTTTTTGCAAATTACATTGTTTGCTGACATGATGTTACTATTTGTAAGTGATCAATAATTCAAAGATGCAGTAAATGGACCAGCACGGGACGTGTTCATTCACTTCTCCTCAATTAACACGGGCAATACCACAAGGGTTGGTGCAAAACTATATTGCATCACTAAAGACATGGTTTGAAGAATGAAAAGGTGTAATGTTACATATTCACAGACTTCAATTGATCTTCTAAAAAATGTTCTGCTTGTGTTATGCCACAGAGAGTCCAGCTGAGGGTGGCATTTAACAAAATTAAGCATAAGAGAGAAACGATGACCTGTTGTTGGACTGGGGTGGACAACATTAAAAAGCAACTCGTAGAAAGTGAGGACTGCACATGCTGGACAGCAGAGTTGAGTGTGTGGTGCTGGAAAAGCACAACAGGTCAGGCAGCATCGGCAGAGCAAGAGAATCGACGTTTTGGGAAAGAGCCCTTCATCAGGTGTTAGGCTTATGAGCCGAGGGATGAATAGTTTAATGGGAGAGACTGGGTGTCGGGGAAGGTGGATCAGAAGGCGATAGTTGGGTGGAGGTGGGGTGATGGTGCTATGTCAGAGAGGAGTTTGAAGCAGATAGGCGAGAAGGAAGATGGACAGGTAGGATGGGTCTTGAGGGCGGTGCCGAGTTGGAGGGTTGGATTTGGGATAAGTTGGAGAAGGGGATTTGAGAAAACTGGTGAAGTCCACGTCGATACTGTGTGGGTAAGGGATACACAGACAGAAGAGGAAGCATTTTTCCTCCAGTTGTCAGGTTGTTAGTGAATGGCAAGGGAAGAAGCCCAGGACTTGCATGCACTTGGCAGAGTGGGAGGGGAGTTGAAGTATTCGGCCAAGGGGCACGGGGGTTGATTGGTGCGGGTGTCATGCAAATGTCCTCTGAACGCATAGAATCATAGAGTCACAGACATGTACTGCATGGAATCAGATCCTTCGGTCCAACCCGTCCATGCCGACAATATATCCCCAGCAAACCTAGTCCCACGTGCCAGCACACGGCCCATTTCCCTCCAAACCCTTCCTGTTCATATACCGTTCCAACTGCCTCTTAAATGTTGCAGTTGTATCAGCCTCCATCACTGCCTCTGGCACGTCATTCCATACACGTACCACCCTCTGTGTGAAAACGTTGCCCCATATATCTCTTTTACATGTTTCACCTCACACTCTCAATCTATGCCCTCTAGTTCGGGACTCCATGACGCCAGAGGAAATACTTTGTTTATTTACCCTATCCATGCCTCTCATAATTTTGTAAACCTCTATAAAGTCATACCTCAGCCTCCAGCGCTGCAGGGAAAACAGCCCCAGTCTGTTCCACCTCTCTCAATTGCTCAAATCCTCCAAACCTGGCAACATTCATGTAAACCTTTTCTGAACCCTTTCAGGTTTCACAACATCTTGCCAATAGGAAGGAGACCAGAATTGCACGAAATAGTCCATCAGTGGCACAACCAATGTCCTGTACAGCCGCAACATGCCCTCCCAATTCCTATGTTCAATCCTCTGAACAAAAAAGGAAAGCATACCAAACGCCTTCTTCACTCTCCTATCCACCTGCAACTCCACTTTCAACTGCTTTGCAGATAAGCCTCCCAACTCCACAAAACTAGAGGAGACAGCATCGCGTGCAAACAATACAGTACATTCCATGCGTGGAAGTGGAGGTAAAACTGGGATGGATGTGGAAGGCTACTTCGGGGCCTTGGACAGAGGTGGCGGGGATGATGTGGGCGCAAGTTGTGCAAATCCAGCAGGATGAGAAGGTGCTGGGAGGCGAGATTGGATTTATTACAGGCGTCGACCTGACAAGAGAATGTGAAGTAATGGTCTTTCCAGAAAGCAGATAACAGTCTACGTGTGGTTGACAGAAATTAAGGAGGCTGATCCAGTGTATACGGACCTTGCAAGTGATGTAAGGAGACTACCAAGGGTGTTCTGCCTTTGTTGCGGTTGGAGATGAGGGGTTCGAGCACGGAGGTGCGGGAAGTGGATGTAATGCGCTGGAGGGCATTACCGAACATGTGAGAGGGGAAATTGTGGTCTTTGAAGACAGGGGCTATCTGGTGTTTTCTGTGTTGCAACAGGACCTCCTAAAAGTAGATGCAGAGGAGGTGGAAGAATTGTGAACAAGGGATAGCATTCGTACAGAAAGCAAGTTCTAGGTCAGGTAGCTGTGGTATTTGGTGGGTTTGTAGATGATGTCCTTGTTGAGTCGGTCACCACTGATACAGATGGAAAGATTTAGGAAGGGGAGTGCGATGTCTGAGATGATCCAGGTGAATTGAAGTTCGAGGTGCAATGTGTTGGTGAAGTCGATGAACTGTTCAACCTTCTTATGGAAGAACGAGGTGGCACGGATACAGTTAAAAATCATACAAAAACAGGTTGTAATTCAACAGGTTTATTTGAAAGCACTAGCTTTCGGGGCGCCATTCCTTCAAAGGGATTGTTGAAATGATGATCATGCTCACAGAATGTCCAGCCAAAGGAATGCAAGATGATGGAGATGTGATATAGCAAACTAAGCACTTTAACCAGAGAGAGTGGTAATTTGCTGGATGGATGTACTGATATTGAGCGTTCCCCTATGTCTGATCAGGTTGGAGTGCCAAATCAAAATTTCGGTAGTATCAGTGGGCGTGCTTAACACTGTGCCAGTTCCAGAAATACAGTTTGCCTTGGGAGCAATTATCATGATCCTTGGTGGGAGTGACACTAATGGTGCGGAGAAGCCAAAGGAACACCAGAGAACCGAAGGATTTAAAATCTCGTGGGATCGAAACTGTGTAGTCACAAGATCCCAACATCAGAAGTCACAACACAAAGCAATAACTAAATAGAAAGAGGGAGGAGTTGAGATTGGGTTACTTCACAACCTATTTGACGTAATGGTGCAGGAAATACCTAAACTGGCAGAATGTCAGGTAGAAGTGCTCAGTTCGCAAAAGCTAATGGATTCACAACAGAAAAACGAGGCAATAGTAGAATTGCATACTGATACACACTCAGAAAAGGAGTCAGAATGTATGCCTGACAGTTCTTACCTTAATGACAGAATCCGCCGAAGAAAATGGAGATCACGGCAGGTTAGTGCAGAGGACAAATGGGCAGAAGTGCACCAGACTGCGTTGACAGTAGCACACAGGCAACAGGTTTTACAGGTAGCACATGATTTACTAATTCTCGCATTCGAAGCACCTTTCACGTGTGTTTTACTTAATTGTGCAGGTCTTCTTCCAAAAACTGCAATTGGGTCCCGGAATTTGTTCACCATTATGGATGTGTCTAAAAGTTTCCGGAGAGATTTCCATTACAAAGTATAAACGGAAAAAAGGGTGGTAGAGGAGTTTGCAGCTTTCGTCACGTGGTTTAGGTTATCCAGAGAGTTTCAACCAGACGAAGAGTCGAATTGTACTGCTCGATTGTTTAAGGAAGTAATGGATAGCTTAGGTACTCTGTGCTTTAAATCGAGTGTGTGCCATCCTGAATCCAGTAGACCTTCACAAAGGTGTCATCAGAGCCTGAAGGCAATGTTATGAGTGTACTGTCATGATGACATGAGTTATTGAGATAAACATATCTCATTTTTATTGCTTTCCGTTACAAATGCCCCAAACGAATCTACACAATTCACTCCATTTGATTTAATGTTCGGAAATGAAGGGAGAGTGCCTTTGAAATTAAATGAGGAGATCTTGTCTCGACCGAGGTTGGAGATTTCACACTTGGCTTGTGTATCTGAGATGACGGAGAAATTAAATCGGATGGGTGAGTTAGCTAAACAGGACCTGAAAATGTTGCAGCATACAGCTTAACACGTGTAAGATAAAAATCTAAAATTGGGACGTTTCCCCATGGAGATGACGTATTAATGTCATCTGAAAAGAAAGGTTTAGTGGTTCGCATCAAATCAAAAATACGTTAAATTAGGTGAATGCTCCAGTAAAAAAAAATGCCAGAAAGGAAAAAAAACAGTGTCGGTTATATCATGTCAATATGTTCAAACCTTATCATAACAGAGAAGAGGAACTGGAGAAACAGGTGTTCGTTACCGCACCACAGAGTGACGAATCAAATGCAGATTTTGGAGTTTGATGTAGCTCAAAACACGACAACCAATGATCTATTATTTGTTGAATGGGATACGTTAGATTACTGCCTGTCTCCGGAAAGAAGAATCAATTTGTTAGTTTTGTTACAGCAATGTGAGTAGATCCCTCATGGTAGCCTCATCCAGAAAAATAAGCTGCATGGCATTCACTATGATTTGGCTGCTTTGATTCCGATCTGGCTTGCCAATGGAAGGCAGAGGTTAGAGGTGGACGAATGCATTTCTGGATGCAAGCCCATGACTATTGGTGTTATGCAGGAAACGTTTTGTGACATCTGCTGTTGCTGATACATATCAATAAATTGGATGAATATGTGGGAGCGTTAGTAAGTTTGCAGACGGCATAGAGAACAGTGAAGTTGCGGTTTGCATCGACATTTATTAAAGGATAAAGTGGGATGTAGATCAGCTGCAGTTATGAATAGAGAAACGACAGACAGCTTAATCTGGAAACAGTGAAATGCTGCACTTTGGGAAACCAAATATTAAGGAACGTTATACAATTAATGACAGGATCCTGAAAGAAATAATGTACAGAGGGATCAATAGATTTCTGAAAATGGCCACGCAAGTAGACAGGGTGTTAAGAAGGAAATACGGTATGTTGGTCAATGTTGACCGAGGAAGTGATTACTTTCTTCAGGATATAATGTTGCAGCTTCGAGACTTTAGCTCGGCCACGTATAGAATATTATGTTCATTCTTTTTGTCACATTTAACGAAGGACGTCGAGGCTTTAAGGAAGGTGAAGAATAGGCTTACCAGGATTCTCCCTGGATTAGAGGGTATGAGCCGTAAGGAGAGACTTGAGAAACTTTGGCTTCTTTTTTTGCTGGAGCAGAAGAGTCTGAGGCGAGACTCAATAAAAGTCTATAACATTATGAGATGCATGGTTGGGGTTGACGATCAGAATCTTTTAAACCGAGCTAACATGCATTTACTGTGAGAAGTGAACTTACATCGGAGATGTGAGGAGCAAGTTCTGTTTTAACCAGAATGATACGAGTTTGTAATGCATTGACAGGTATCGTGGTGTAGCAACAGGAGCATTTAGGTACTCTATATTAAGCGGACAAATATGCAAAGAATGAACGGATATGGACCTAGAGCAGGTTAAAAAAAGGGTATTTAATTTGACATCATGTTTCGTACATTGTGGGCTGAAGTTCCCATTCCTGAAGGTACTGTTCTGTGGTCTATGATCAAATAGTGTAAGACTTGGATAACAAATTTCCATCAGATGCCACGTGCAGTTTGCTGTCTGTCACTTCATTGCAGCTGCCTAAGTATTACTATTGCAACAAAGTGGTACTGTCTCTCTCATTTAAACCATAAGAAAATTAAGATGTTTAATGGTAGGACCCTGGGGATTGCAGTGTAAAGGAGAGACCTTGGGGTGCAGGTACATTGTTCCTTCAAAGTGGTATATTGGGTATTGAAGAAATCATTTGGCATGCTTGCCTAGATTGTTCATTGCATTGAGTAGAGGAAGTAATGCTGCAGTTTTAAATGACAATGGTGGGTCCACATGTGGAGTAGAGTCATAGAGTCATAGAGATGTACAGCATGGAAACAGACACTTTCGTCCAACCCGTCCCTGACGATCATATATCTCAACCCAATCTAGTCCCACCTGACAGCACCCAGCCCACATCCCACCTAACCTCCCTATTCATACAACCATCAAAATGTCTTTTAAATTTTGCAATTGTACCAGCCTCCACCACTCCCTCTGGCAGCTCATTCCACACACGTACCACCCTCTTTGTGAAATATGTGCACCTTCGATATCTTTTATATCTTTCCCTTCTCGCCCTAAACCAATGCTCTCTAAATCTGGACACAATGAAAAAAATACTTTAACTATTTACCTATCCCTGCCCCTCATAATATTGTAAACATCTATAAGGTCAGCCATCAAACTCCAAAGCTTCGAGGAAAACCGCCCCAGTCTGTTCAGCCTCTCCCCAAAGCTCGGTTCCTACAACCATGGCAACATTGCTGTAAATCTTTTCTGAACCCTTTCAAGTTTCACAACATCTTTCCGACAGGAAGGAGAACAGAATTGCACACAATATTCCAACAGAGGCCGAACCAATACCCTGTACAGCCGCAACATAACTTCCCAACTCCTGTACTCAATGCTCTGACCAACAAAATAAATCCTACAAAACGCCTTCTTCACTATGATATCTACCTGCGCCCACACTTTGAAGGAGTTATGAACCTGCATTCCCAAGATTTCTTTGTGCAGCATCATTCCCGAGGACCTGCCCATTAAGTGTATAAGTCCTGTTCAGGTTGCCTTTCACAAAATGCAGCACCTCGAATTTTTCATGGACCTGGAGCACAAGCTCATTTACAACTGAATTTACAGTCAGTAACCACAATCCAGAATACTGCAAATTGGCTGTCGGATTTACCGTGATGAACGGCTTATGCCCAAAACTTCGATTCTTCTGCTTGTCAGATGTTGCCTGACCTACTGTACTTATCAAGCCCACCACTCTGCATTCTGAGGTCTAGCATCTGCAATTCTCACCTTCTCCTTCCTCTCAGGTGAAACTTCCCAATTCGAAAATGACTGACGTATCAATGTCTGTGAATGTAAATTGTTTGTTGGATATTGCACTGTCAGGCAACAACAAGCGATAACTTATGATCATTAACAAGCTTTTAGACATTCACCATCCTAACGTGCTTCATAGGTGATTGCAAAACTGAATAAAGTGGTCGATGTTGTTTGAGTATCTCAGAAAAAATGAGAACGGTTTAAGAAGGCAATTCTAGAGCGTGTGGTCCCAGCAGGTGAGCGTTCAGAAATCAATGGTGAGATTTGAATTTGAGAAGCATTTTCAAAAGTTCATGTGGGAAATATAAATGTCAGTCTGCAGGAACACATTGGGTCTTAAGTCTGGAGGAGGCTCCAAAGAATGTTTACAACATAGCTGTGCAGGAGGTGTCAGCTGCCTTAAACAGAATAGTAGATAGTGTATTCGTGCTCTTCCAAACTGCCACTGATTTCCACCAAACTGATCTGAAGCAGATTGGGGTTCATGACTTAACTCTGCTCTAAGGAGGGAACACTGACGACGCAATGAATCATTTCCCCACTATCTAACCAATTGAGTTATAAAATTTGCTTCTGCAGCTGAAAACTGTGGGGCTAGAAAAACGCAGCATGGCAGGCAGCATCCAGGGAGCAGAAAAAGCGATGTTTAGGGCATAAGTATTTCTTCAGGAATCGCTTCTACATCCCACCACTTCAGCCTTCCCATGATAACGATGTTTGGCCAGCTGAAAGTAAAAGTGGAGCAGTCTTTATGAGAATCTTCCAAGGCTTTGATTGGGTGAAGATCAGAAACGCCGACCAGTGAGAGCAGAGACATCAACAACCTATCGGCACCTGTACTGAACCTAGAGGATGCATCCACGAGAAGCAATAGTTATCATTTGGACAATAAATTGGTGTGTGCAACGGTGGGGATGATAAATATTCAATTTCCTCTTGATACAAAAATGCAAAACATAAAGATTTGAACCCCAAAAAACCCGTGGAAAAAGTACGGACAGCAAGTGCTGAAGTTCCATATTGAGAGTGCAGTACTGGAAAATCTAAGCAGGTCAGGCCGTATCCGAGGAGCAAGAGATTCGACTTTTCGAGCATTAGCCCTTCATCACCTCAAAACACATCTGTGCATTCCAATATTTTGAGATCTTCATTACCCTATCCATCGTTTCATGCTGTCATATTGTTATAACACCAGCAATATTCACACTTCTGACATGCCTAGTCAGCAAATATTGCTCCTCCGGACTTGCCCATGAGAAGGGCTTGGGGGGTGTTATGGACACATCCCTCAAATATTTCAAGAAATCCTGAATTTGTGGATTGTTTGGAACAGGTGTAGCGTGAATATTCCAGGAGTGATACAGCTGGCACAACCACTGAGTATAAAACAAAACATTACTTATTTTCAAGGTTGACGAATGAACCCCAATTAAATGTGAACAACAAAACCTATCAGAAAACGATGATTTGGAGATGTTGGTGTTGGACTGGGGTTTAAAAAGTTGAAAATCAAACGATACTGTAGAGGCATTGAGATGTGCAGCATGGAAACAAACCCTTCGGTCCAACCTGTCCATGCCGACCAGATATCCCAAACAAATCTGGTCCCACCTGTCAGCAAACGGCCCATATCCATCCAAATCCTTTCTTTTCATATACCCATCGAAACGCCTCTTAAATGTCCCAATTGTATCAGCCTCCACCAATTCGTCTGTCTGCTCATTCCATTCAAGTACCACCCTCTGCGTGAAAAAACTTGCCTCCCAGGTGACTTTTACATCTTTCCCATTTCACATTAAACCTTTGCCGTCTAGTTCTGGACTCCACGAATCCAGGGAAAACACTTTGCATATTTACCCTGTTCAAGCCCCCCATAAGTGTGCAAACCTCGAAAACAACACGCCCCAGTCTCCCATGCTGCAGGGAAACAGCCACGGCCTGTTCTGTCTCTCGCTATAGCTCAAATCCTCCAACCATGGCAACATTCCTATATATCCTTTCTGAATCCTTTCAAGTTTCACAACGTTTTTCCGACAGGAAGGAGATCAGAAGTGCACGCAATTTTCCAACAATGGCCTAACCAGCTCCTGTACAGCCGCCAGATGACCTCCCAACCCCTGCACTCAGTAGTCCGAACAATAAAAGAAAGCATACAAAACAGCTTTTGTTTTCATATGGTAATCATATCACCAGCAATTTCATAGAGCCATTAATAAAAGCAAATTACTGCAGATACTGGATTCTGAAACCAAAAGAGAAAATGCTGGAAAATCTCTGCAGGTCTGGCACCATCTGCAAAGAGAGAAAAGAGTTAACGTTTCGAGTCTAACTGACCCTTTGTTAAAGATAAAAAAAGGCGAGAATTAGGGAGCTATTTCTACCAGGCTGAGAGAAGGTGACTCAAGGCTCCAGATGCAAAGGTGATACTGACAGTGCATGGAGAGATTAAAGGGAGATTAGGAGCCGATAATGACTAAGACTGAAACCAGTGCTATGTGACAAAATATGTGGGGGATGGATGAAGCAGAGACAAAATGGAAAACAGGGGGCGAAGTGTAAAAAAGTGGTAAGAGGAAAGGCAAAATGTATTGAGAGAGTGGGGACCGACAGAAAGAGAGACAATCAAGACATAAGAGGTACAGAACAGTGAAAAAACATAAATAAAAAGATAACTAAAATAATTGAAATAAAATTATCTGAAATTGTTTGAATTTTACAACTTCAGACAATTTTACTTCATTATTTTATTTATCTTTTCATCATTTCACCTGCAATATCGAGCTATTAGATATGGACAGCGCTGAAAACACAGTCTTCGTTTGAATTAGTCCATTCCGAATAGACATCCTCAACTGATCAAGCCGCGATTGCAGGCACTTGACTCTAATCTCTCAAAAGCCTTCCTTTTCAAATACAAGTCCAAATTCCTGAAAGGTATTGGAATTGTACCAGCCATCACCAGCTTGTCTGGCAACTTATTGCAGACACGCACCATCCTCTGCATGAAGCCGTTGCTCCTCACTGCCTTTCGAATTCTCAACCTCCCACACCAGATTTTTACCCTCTCGTTCTGCACTGCCCCACCTGAGCGAAAGGAACTTTACTACTTACCCGAATCAAGCCCCTCATGATTGAAAAACCTCAATATGATTAGCTCCCAGCCTCTGAAGCGCCAGGCAAAATAGTGAGCGAGTGTTCAGCCTGTAAACGTTTGCACCTTTTCCATTTTCAAATGTAGGATGTAGCATGCTGTCGGAAGCAGTTATCTTAGCAGCTGATCTGTCGCTGACAAACGCTGCAGGAAGGCGTGATAACTTGCTAAATATATTGTCAAACGAATTTGCATTAGCAACATGAGTCATTGATCAAAACGTGCAACTGAGTTCTGCGCTGTTGCTGACTCCAAAGCAACTGCGTCGTTCGTTGGCAGAAAGAATTCCACTTTTAGATTACAATTCAAATGCATTTGGCAGAAGGTTCGCAGCAGTTTATCAGCAGCACATAACCCTGACTCCAATGGTCTGTGAGTTCCCAGAAGCACAGTGAGCAATCGTTGAATGTACGTTTCTGCAAACGATATTTGTCAACATGACAAGCTGCAGCTGAGCTGGTGGCTTTGCGATTGAAACTGCTTGCGTCCGGACATTGTTCTTAATTTTGGGTATCAGAGCAAATGGTTAGCTCGAGTGTGCACGTTCGGAAAAGTCAATGCTTTTTTTGTTGGCAAGGTTTCCAATGAAATTGAATACTTCAGACTATCGTGCGATCGACAGCAAAGCAGAAAATGAATAGCTGCCGTGGTTGTGAGCAACGTCAATATAAGCATTTGCTTTCGATAGTTGGGTGCGTTGTCCGTTTAGATCAGTTGGTTAGTGTGTGGTGCTAATAACGCCAAGGTTGTTGGTTTAATCCCCACCCTGACCATGTGAGTCGCTTCTGTCGTTGGCAGCGCTGTATCACGGTTCGCTGTGGTTTTTACTTTCACCGTCTGCAAGAACTTGTCACATGATCGGTTGAGATGTCTGTTCCTTCGAAAGCCGACCATAGCTGTCATGGAACATCAACTCGTTGGTTCCATGCCGGCTTTCAGCTGCGTTGCTGAATTTCCAAACAACGTGTCCCACGAAACCACTAAATCACCAAGCAGAAAGCCTCACCAGCTCAATAAATCATTTGACAGGGCTAGACGCACGACTTGATCGCTATACCCATGATGACTGGTGGATGTTGTCTGCAACAAATCAATCAGTCTCAATTGTTTTCACAAAGAAATGCAAAATATGAAATATATGCAGTATTAAGTCGACCTGGCTCAGTCTCGGCGGAGAACCAGAGTTCAGGCTTCAATTCAAATCAAAGATTCTTTCATGTTATTTTCCTGGATCTCTGTTAATACTTTTCACACGACTTCCTGGTGTTGAGTGATTTTTAACTTATCCGTAAACCTAACTGATTATGTCAACTTGATGATGTTGTTGCAAATATTCACAAAGAAAACAGACCACATGTTCTGACTGGAGAGAATGAGATGGTGGCTAGACTCATCATCCAACTCCTTATTCCATGGAGCTGTTACTTAGACTAGAAGCCTCAAAAGTGACTGTGTCCGTTTCAGTGAACAGCCAGACTGCTAAAACCCAAATTAAACCAGCTAGAGGCTGATCCGGGAGAACTTGCTGCTCCTCTTTCACTGTTCAAGGAAATCTCGAAAGACTTTTGCCTGAGACAATCCTTGTTTGATAACATTAAACTGTCCTTACAACTCTTCAAATGCAGACTTTTCGAAAGTTCTACCTGCCATGTGCATTCAGATGACACAAAAAAAAACTGGAAAATAAAGCAACAGACAAGGAGCAGCAATCTATTTCCAAGTGGGGTGAGTTCCCAGTGCATCTGCAGCTCTTGCCGTTTAGTTGGAAATGCTCGTGGGTTTGGAAGATGCTAACTCAAAATCTTTCGTGAATTTCTGCAGTGCTCCTTTATGTACTTGTTGTGATGACAATCTAAATGTGAATTAAATGTGATTATGATGTTTACCGGAAAGTACACTGTTCACAGCCAATTCAAAACATTGTAATGTTACCAATTTGCACACATCCTGGCATTTTGTGAAGCCATCCTGCAATTAAGATCTGAAGAGAGACTTTGAAACTTCTTTGTCAGTGATTAGAGGGATGTTGATGAAAACGACACAATGATGTCTTTGCAGAATTTCACGTGGTTAATTGAGTTAAGTGCTGTTCAGATGAAATGTGGCTGGGCACAGCGCACAACGCCACCTCCCTCCCAAACACCACCAAAATCAGACAATGCTGAATATCCGTCCAGACTGGGAGGCATTAGTTGGATATGCAATGTATGAAGGTAATGTGGACTGAATGGTCGAAACAATGACAGTTCACAGGATTAGGGGGGGATGCTTTTGTAGTAATGTGAAGTGTCCGTTCTGAAGGAGCCTCCTCCGTCACAGTGAGCATGAATACATCACGTTCTAAGAATGAGTGATCTGTTATACATTTCACCATTTTGATCTCATGTTTCAAACAGTTTGGCTTGTGATCTGTGGTCAGGCACTGATGAGTTTGCAAAACGGCCCCTATTTAGAAATGAATGTAAACTTTTGAAAAGAACGCGAACTGCATTTTCTTATTTTATACTTAAAATCCTCTTCTAGTGCAATAATCATTGCCGATCCCTAACTGACCTGGAAAATGTGACAATGAATGCATTCTTCAACTGCTGACTTCCTTGGAGTACCGAGAAACCGAGATTGCAGCGAAGCAGTACCAGGATGTTTTTATCCAGTGATTCTGACGGAATTGGGAAATAACTCCAAGTCATAATAGTGTACAACGTAAGTGGGAAATCAGAGGGTATTTTCACAACGTACCTATTACTATTATCATTCCAGGTCATCGAGGTCG
This sequence comes from Hemiscyllium ocellatum, assembly GCF_020745735.1. Taxonomy (NCBI): domain Eukaryota; kingdom Metazoa; phylum Chordata; class Chondrichthyes; order Orectolobiformes; family Hemiscylliidae; genus Hemiscyllium; species Hemiscyllium ocellatum. Next base: position 560,568 of record NW_026867617.1, read on the forward strand.
TGGTTTAAGGAAAAGATGTTGCAAGCATCTGGGGACAATTGCTTCTGTTCATATTAGTGTTGATAAAGACTGTTGGTGGTATCCACCAATGATCCAGGAAGAGAACGCCGGAGGTCTTTATTATACAACTGATAGTGGACAAGGCAACCCTTTCACCATCACATCTGCAGTGGCTTTCAGAATGAGAATCTCGCCAATATCATTCTCCTCCCTAGTTTTTCTAACCCTACCAATTGTTCCTTCACAGTAAACAATCTCTTACCCTCCTTTTCTCAGGAGTTGCATTATTTCGCCATTCTTCGGTCCACTGGAAATCTTCCAGTGTACAGAATGCTGTAAAATATTCACCAATGTATCCACTATTTCTCAAACTGTTTCCTCAAGTACTGTATGATGCAGTGCACCTGGCACTGCCGCTTCTGGAAAGACGGATCTTCTTTTGGAAAGTATGACATGTACTTTCCTAGCCATGAACTAGCCTTGCAGGCGTTGATGTTATACAGTGAGTCACGTTCAGTTTTTGGTAACTGGTGGTTCCCAAGATTCTGGCATTTGGGAGATCAAGGAGTGTTATGGCATTGGGTGGCAAGGAGCGATGGTGCAATTCTCTATTCTCTGATATCACCATTGTATGTAGTGCCAATCTTCCTTGTCACTTTTCAGCCCACAGCTGGATATATTGCAGGTCTCTACGTTTTCGATGAAGACTGATTCAGTATCTCAACATTCATCAATTCTGTTGAACATTGTGCAATCATTGGCAAACATTCCAGCTGTGACGTAACAATGGAGGGGGGCAGTTGAGATGGTTGCACTTAGGACAGAAATGCTCTCATGATATTATCCTTCCCTCTGAGTTGTTCCAGAAAGTGTAATAACACTTCTAAACATATTCATTGTGCAATATCTACGCTAAGAAACTAAGAGTGTGTTTGTTTGTGTCAATTGGTTCGGCATGGGTTTTTGTAATGCGGAGTAATGCCAACAGTGTGCCTATAATTACTGCTTTGAGAGAGGTGACGAGAAAGTACTGTCATTCCCCACCTCTCCATTTGAGTGCGCTTTGGTCACTACCCAGTTATATAACAAGAGAGACACGCGAACGATAGAGCAAATCTACTATTTCATACGAATATGGTGTCTCACCTTTCCATAATTGATCTACAGGCTTACTGAGGAAAACCTCTCCTGAATAACTGCTGCAGAGAATCTTGGAGCTAAGACGTCTGCTCTCAGAAACGATAGACATATTTATTTTTGTCCCAGTTCACACTTCAAACAGGACCATGGTTTACAGGATTCCCATTTATTCCAAAGTTGTTCTTGCTCCCTGATGCCACACATGGTCAAAAGCAGTTATGACGATAAGTGCAGTTACTCTCGACTCACATCTCGAATTCAGTTGTTTGTTTCTTTGTTCTCCAACTTTAAAACAAGGATTGAAAGAAGACGGGGAATGACTGGTCCTGACAGCGCACAAACTGAGCTTCAGTGAACAAGTTAGTGCTGAGGAGGTACTGCGTAATATTAATGAAGTCGACAAATTTCATCACTTTATCAATGATAGTGATGAGACTGATGGGGCAGCAATTATTAGTCGTTATTTGTTGTACGAGCAATTGGACAGGACACACCAGGATAATTGTCCACAAAAGAACAGTGTGGCGGTGGAAAATCATAGCAGTCCGTATTCCTGCAGGAGCACACCACTGATTGTTGCTCTTCTGCCTGACTGACCCCGAATTCTTGGATGTTTTAGAAGATACTAACTATCGGAGTCTCTGGCTCTTTGGTCTATAATCAAGGGAATTTGGCAAAATTACACTTAATATTCCGTGATCTTCACTGTCACCTTTCACTACGTTACCATGCAAGTTATGAAATGCGAGAGTATGTAATGACATTTCCACCGGTCAGTCATTGCAATGGAATCACTGTGTTCACTGTAGCGCAGGCGGAGGCCATTTCGAACATCGTGCCTGCAGCAGCTTTTCAAAAATACATACTTTTTTCATACCAATCTCCTGTTCCTCCCCGCACGCATGCATTACCTGTTCTTTACAACAGTAGTGTACATACATATTCTTCACTGTGATGATGATGGTTTTTGACTCGGTGTGTGAATTTCTTTAATTTTGCTTACTTTTGAATGTCTTCACATTTAAACATAGATTAAAAATGTGTGTTCAATGGCCGTGTTAATTTCTCCATTCTCATTGCTAATTCTGCACTTCACTACTCAGAGATCAATACTTTCTGTGTACTTTCTTCCTTTTCTCTCCCCTCGTGGAAGGTGAAATCATGTGCTTTGCAAACATGTCTTGATAATTTACTTTTGCACTCCTTTTTCCCAATTTTTAAAAGAGCATTCATTGCTGATTTTTAAAACTTATTCATGCCAATACATTTTACAATATTGGTCACAAAGTTGTTCGCTTTGATACAATCCTTAAATTTCATATTTAATCATAGAAAGTAGCACATAGAACATGACAGCACAGCGCCGGCCTTTCGCTCTCGATGTGACGCCGACCTGTGAAACCAATCTAAAGCCCATCTCACCTGCACAATTCGATTCTCATCCATATGCCAATCCCATGACCATTTAAATGACCTTAAAGTTGGCGAGTCTACTACTGTTGCAGGCAATGCATTCCACCCTCCTACTCCTCTCTGAGTAAAGTACGTTTGACATCGATCCTATGTCTAACACCCATCAACTTAAACCTATGTCTCTCAGTGCAAGCAATCACTCTTTGAGGAAAAGCGTTCTGGATGATTCATCCTTTTCATTCGAGAATCTCTCGGCGAAATGTATGCCGTTTCAGAGATCGAAAAGCTTCCTTAAACGTCTAGTACTGCTTCTTTACCGACCGGAGTTTTCATTTCGTTTTTAATTCGCCCCCATCGACGGGACTGAACCATGTTTTCATGGGTTTATGTGTGTGCTATACAAATTGCAGGAGCAAGATTCAAATCCAAGTGTCCCACATAAAAAAAGATGATATTTCATCATGTCACGATCACTGTTGAATAGAAAATATGGAGGCGAACCCGTTTCTCTATTTATCTTTTTTATGCTTAGATTCATACACACAAAATGCACACATGCATGAGGATACACACTGATGAGGAAGTGTACCGATAAACGAGTGAAGAGACAGAAATAGCCGCAGCAAAATAAAGAGACAAAATCGTAAATGCAAATGTGCCTGGATGGAAGACACCAGCGAATGTGGTTGCAGGATTGACTTCTGATAGTGCAATTCTTTAATGGTTTTCAAAATTTTATACATTTCAATATTGCAGCAAAGGGATAATTGACAATATTCTTGAAATGTTCTCTGAACTTACTTTGTGTCAAGACATATATAGCAGTGTTTGTACAACAACTGAGCAGCTGGAGCATGTAGCCCAGTTCCATTACAAAAACTGGCAGCTTCTTAGACAAATATCTCAGAAAAAACAGTCGTCTATTTATGGAAAACACCATTGATACTAACAATAACAAAATAATATTGATTGACAGAAGGAACAACAAAATTATTGAATTCCTTCGATTGTTCATCTCAGTGTCTCTGATGATCTTCTTGTTCCTTTGATGGTGGAGCCTCTTTCGGGATCTGCTGGCCACGATAATATGCCTGACCGTTAAACCATTGAGAAGCAGAATGAGAATAAAAGCAACTCCTGGGGTGAGTAGGTAATGAAATAATTCAATTGCGCCCCACAATGAAGAATATCTGATACGTCGTGGCAGCCAGCAGAACCAGGGTCCATCCCTCTGACTATACTGACCTGTAAACATAAAATACCAAGAAATGTTCTTCAAACAACTCATTCCAGTCACAGTTCCCAGAACCACAGCCGGTGTTTTCACACGGCAGTATTCATTTTTCACTTTGGGGCAACAAATATTCACGAAGCGATCAAAGGTGAAAGTAACTGTGAACCACACAGAACAGTCAGTGGTGGAATGGAGCAGGACAGCGTGGATGTTACAAACAGGAATGTTTTCTAAGAAATGGTGCTCTACCTTATAGAGGAATGGAATGCGTCGCAGTGTTAGATCAATAATGACGACGAGTAAATCCGCTATTGCCATAGCCATCAGATAGTGAGTGACGCATTGTGAGAGACCACACTTTTTCCGGGAGAGAATTATGATGGTTATTACGTTAGCTGAGGAACATAAACAGTGAAGTTATTGGTTCTGCTCGGATCAAAGAGATCAGATTTCCATACTACTTAATTTGACAAACAAATAGGATACTGTTATATTGTTCTACCAAATGTTTATCACAGTATTAGGGTTTTCTGCTGAGCTCATAGTTGGCCTTACATAATTTGATTACCAATGAAAATGTGGGATAAGGTAAATCGAGTGGTTTTCGTTATGCATAACTCTATGACTGTATGTTATAATGCATGTTGCTGAAATGAATAAATCCCACAGGAAATAGGTGTTATTAAGGTCACTCGAAGTCACGTCAGTCAGATATGATGTCCGCACTTTGGTCATGTTGGTTTTACTTGGGTAGTTTGATGGTGCCAGTGTTGTCCTTTCCCTTAGAATTCCTGAGTACCCATGAGTAATTGTGAATTATCTATCTGCATTATGAAGACTGAATAGCAATCAACGACTCAGTATTGGAGTGTTGGAAGCGGACAAAGTCACTTTTTCTGAACTATCCTCATGCAGAGATGGTAGCGACTGCATGCATGCTCGAAATGGGCAATTCCTCACTTCTGTTTCCTCATAGAATACTCTCTACCTGCTTGGACCAGTGCCGTTCTGACATCATTCTACGTCCTGACAGCATCATGCCAATGTAATGCACTCAACAAAAACCCAGCTGACAACTTTAAAAATCAATCCCACTATCAACAATAAGCACTGTTGCGTCTCCAAAACACGACTTCGATCATTCCATTCAAATCAATGACCACGATCTCGATAATGCAATGGCGCCAAAGGGAAAGCATGGATATCTGTGACCAGAACCAAAGAGTGTAGATTCACTTTGACAACTGATTTAAATGCATGGCGATTACAGTAATGTGTCAGTATTTACTCAATAACAGCACGGAGATAGCGACATTTAAATTACTTACAGCGGGAATCAGAGACACTTCAGGCTGACCAGAGGCAGCAATTGAATGTCAAGCACGGTAATATGTTTGCTCAGAGTTTGTCAATAATACCCGCGGAATCATAAGATGCAGCAATGGCTACACAGTAATGCCAGGATGGATACAAATTGGAAAAACTTACCAAGGAGACCAATAATAGCGAGAATTGGATAATAAACCAGTTGAATGAATTGAAGGGCTCTTTCAATGCGATGGATTAGACTCAATCGGTCAAATTGTACAGACGAGTGACTCATCCCAAAGAACACCCTCGCTAGTGTTGTGCTGTTCCAGTCTACGTTTCTAACTTTCCATATCTTTGCATCACTGTACCAAGTCGTTGTTCCAGTATTCCAAGCTATTGTTGTAGTATTCCAACACCGTGTTCTTGGATCGCAGTCCATTGCTGGATCTATGCAGTTAACTGTAGTTAGATTTCAATTCACTTTTTCATCGTTGTGATATATTGTTCTCAAATAGCGGTCTAGGGACTTGCGTTGCTCATCACTGTTCGTGTTAGGTGTGCTGCTCTCACTGACAGTGTGCAAACATATCGAAGGATTGCCTTATTATTGCAGAGGGGCACACCCTGGTGCACAATTACGGTCCTTGGAGACTGACATTCATGAGAGCGATGATATGAAATGATTGATTTAACTAATTTCACTCCATAATTCTGTCTCCCAGAATGAAAGGAATTCACTTACCAGTATACTGAGAACAGAATAATACAATTAGCGGACATTCTGGCTGTATGAGGAAACTTGAACCCGAGGCTGAAGCAACGCATGTGTTTAGTTCTGTGCAAGAAATAGACAGAATAGGTCTTGAAAAGACACGGTAGTCCACAAGCTGAAAGGCACGTCCTAAGTCGCCATAGCCAGACACGATGAAAAAAATTTGTGATCAGTACTTAAATGAATACTGATATATTGGATGTTCTCTGCCAATGAAACATCAAGACTTCTTTGATCCTGTACTCAAATTCTCTTTTGGTGAAGAAAGACAGAATATTTGCTTTCCCACCTTCTTCCTAAACTGCTGCCTCACAGCTCCAGTGACCTGGCTTCGATTCCAGCCTCGGCCAACTGACGGTGTGGAGATAGCACATTCTCCACGTGTCTGCATGGATGTCCTTTGGTTGCTCCTCCCAGAAGCCAAATGTAGGCGATTTAGGTAAATTGCATTGCAAAATTGTCCATATTGTTAAAGGGGTTTGTAGGTAGGTGCTGTGACAGTGGTAGATGTAGAGTAACAGTAGAGGAGAATGTGTCTAGATGGGTACTCTTCAGAGAGTCAGTGATGACATTTCGCACCAAATGTCCTGTTTCCACAGTGTAGGGATTCCATGATATTCTAGGATGCATGATATCTCTTAGTCACAGACCATGAAGGCCACACGGGTGTCTTCAGCCACTGATGATTTCCAAATATTTGGTTTCATTGCTACTAACAACTTCGATACCAAAGTGAGGCATTACTTGATTGATTGCACGTTTTCTGTGAGTGTTCATCTGTTTACTATCGTGGTTATTCACTGAAGAATATTCAGCAGTTCTGCAAATTTTGTTCAAATACTTCTCAGTTATCTCTAAAATGTGTTCTTTGTTATTTTAGGGGATTTTAACTTCGCAAACATAGTCTGGACTGCTGGAGTTTTCTTGGCTTGAAAGGAGAGGAAATAGTTCAGAAGATAAGAAAATAAGAACATAAGAATTAGGAGTAGGCGTCGACCATCTGGCCAATCGAGCCCGTTCTGCACTTCAACAAGATCATGGCTGATCTTATCGGGTGTCAGAACCACTTACCACCCTCTCACCATGACTCTTAATTCCATGACGTTAAAAAAAACTATCCTATCATTTAAAAAAAGAACTTTCAATGAGGAAGTCTCAACTACATCATTGAGCATGCATTTCCACAGATTCACAATCCTCTGGGTGATGACGTTCCTTCTCAATACGGTCCGAAACCTAGTTCCCTTATTTTGAAGTTGTGCCATCTTGTCCATTTTTTATTCACTAATAAAAACATATTGTCTGTTTCCAAACTATCCAGTGGCTTCACAATTTAAATGCTTATGAAGGAGCCGAGCTCACTGTTCCAAATTCCAATAAATATGATCCCAGTCGAGGCAGACGTGGGCACAGCAGATTCTGGAGATTAGAGTCAGTATTCCAGTTGTGCTGGAAAAGCACAGCAGGTGATGCATCATCTGAGAAGCAGGAGAATTGACACTTTGAGCATATGCCCTTTATCAGGGATGACTTGATCAAGAGCATATGTCTGAATGGTCGATTCTCCTTCTCCAAGGATGTTGCCTGACATGCTGTGCTTTCATAGTACTACGTTCTCGACTCTGATCTCCAGAATATATTTTCCTCACTTTCTCCTATTGAACCTGCAGACCAACCTTCTATGCCTCGTGGAAAAGGACACCCAGGTCACTCTTCACAGCAAAATGTGAACCAGAAAATGTTCTGTCCGGATGTGTTATTAAACCTAAGATGAATCCAGGGTAATACTGACCGATGAGTCGAACATCGATTGTGGAGAACTGTTGGAAGGAAATCTGAATAACCGGATTTTTAGTACAGTGGTATGTCATAAGGAGCAGTGCCAGCCCCACTGCTTTACATCACGTGTATAAATAATTTGGACTTGAACATACCAGACATGGTTACTAAGCTTGCAGATGACACCAAAACTGGATTTATAGCGGGCAGGGAGGAAATGTACCTCAGAGTACAATGGGATTTTGATCAAATCTACCAATGCATGAGTATTGGCAGGTGGATTTTAATTAGATAAACGTAAGATGCTGCACTTTGAAAAGGCAAATCAGGGCACGACTTATACAGATAACGGTGAATGTACTGATTCGTATTGCCAAACAAAAAGAGGATGGAGTGCAGTTTCAGATTTCCTTGAAGTTGTAGTCGCAGTTGGATAGGATTGTGATGAAGTCCTTTGGTACGGTTGCCTTGACTGATCAGTTCATTCAGTGAAGCAGGTCACGTTTCAGCAATGTACAGGACAATAGTTAGGCCACTTGTGGAAAAAATGCGTGCAATTCTTGTCTCCCTGTTTAATGAAAGTATTTGCAAACCTTAAAAGAAAAGATTTATATGCGCTTTGCCAGAGAGAAAGAATTTAGGCTTTTCGTAGAAACTCCTAAATTTGCATCTATTTTCAGCAAGCAGGGTTACTTGATCCATGGCTGTAAACTTATGACAGGCATGGACAGCATGAATAGGCAAGGTGTTTTCTCTCGTGTTAGGGGAGTCCAATACCGGACAGCTAAGATTTAAGGGGGGTTGGGAAAGATTTAATACGCACCGAAGGGGCAACTTTTCCGACAGAGGGTGCTGCGTGTATTGAATGAGCTGCCAGAAGGAATGATGAAGGCTGCAAACTTGCAACATTTATAAGGAATTTGAATGAGTATATGAAGAGGAAATGGTCAGAGGGATATGGTGTAAATGTTGAGAAATGGAAATAGATTAATTTCAGATATTTCTTCGGCATGCACGAGTTGGACATAAGAGTGTGTATCCATGCTGTACAGCGCAATGAATCCAGACAGCAATAGGACATTACTTCAGTGATGGACAAGAAAACTCAGCTAAAAATGGGATAATGTCAATGGTTCCATTCAAACAATGTTTAACCCCGTTTCAAAGACCATGCATCAGAGAAATGAAGTCAAAGGAATTGCACACCTTATTTTCACGCCTAACTTTTCAACTTTATTGACATTTTTGAGGTTATTTCCCATTAATAATGGAGGGGATCCAAGTAGAGATTTTGATGAAATTCACGAGAAGAAGAATGGGAGCTCCGATTTTCTGAATTCTGGACCTACAGATTTCCAAATCTCACTCTCGTGGTTTCACGCTAAAACTCTCCGACGATGTAGCCATGCTCTTCATCGCCTGAGCAGCCTTCCAGGGAAAAGGCGAAACTTGTTTCCAAACTGAACTCCAGTATTCTATGAACTGAAGGGAAATAAAATGTCAGATGTTGTTGCATGAAAGGGTTTATGATCACCAGCACTATTAATCGCCTGTCGGGAATGTTTTGTCAGTTTATTCGGTACGTTCCACAAAAAATAATATTCTGGCGGTTTACAGGAACTATGCACACAACGAAACGATAAAAGCTTGACAATTGGGATTATTACAGTGACACCAAAGGACGATCATGCTCTTGGTAAATATTCTTCTAAGTCTCGTTAAATTAGTGGGAACAGTATCCTGTTGTCCACCTGATGAATTAGTGAACAATTCCCCCTATCTCCCTCCTCTCCTCCTGCGCTATCTTCCATCTGTCTGGTGGAGAACTATTCCAGTAACCCGGACCGAAAAAAATACCCTCCTCCACCACGAGATGACCCTAGTTTTGGTGCATGTTCAGATGCGCCAGAGTAGATTTGATTTGGCCGTCGTGAAGTAACTCAAGCATGGAATCTGCTTTCTAACCCCTGCCGCGCCCGTGCATATATTTAGAACACATTTGCATTTGCCAAATCCCTGGCCCTCCGTATCTTTATTTCAGCAGGATTGGGCTCATCTTTGTTGGCTTACCAAAGCACTTCCTGTTCTGATTACTCCGCTCTGATCATGGAAATTATTTTGATATATTTCGAACAGCTGTTATTTTCTCTGTTTCAGACAATTCCCTGAACGGTTTAGAAAAAAAAATGCCAGAGAACACCTTCTGATGTCAGATGTTACTTTTATCGAACCAACATCATCTGATGCTTGCCTGATCTTTTTTCTAAGGCGAAAGTGAGATCTGCGGATGCTGGAGATCAGAGTCAAGATGAGAGTGGTGCTGAGAAAGCGCAGCAGGTCAGGCAGCATCCGAGGAGCAGGAAAAT